>NW_019266118.1:84132-260371 GCF_002742605.1 Olea europaea var. sylvestris
GTACATAAAATTTTTACTTATAAAACTCAATATTTGTTTTTCCTATGAACATGCTGGTCTTTAAATTTAAAGAGTCTTTTGAAAATACTCAAACTGTGCTTTTACACTAGTTAACAAGTGAGAAATTGTATTACATGTTTTAGATTGAGGAAATACACTACAACTTTAATTACTTGTTCATTAAAATGGGCCTTTTGTTTGGGCAAATAATATTTTCTTATTTTGAAATTCAGTCTAGTAAAATGTTCAATCATTGGTAAAACTTTAAAAAAAAAAAAAATGTCAATAAAAAGCACATTATAACCCAAACCTAGCTCACGAACAAATCTTTATAATTTTGAAGTATTTATGATTTTAAGAATTATAAATTTAATTGAAACTTAAAAATATGTATAAAGTTCTATAAAATTTTATGGTATGTATTTGTTATTTATTTATTAGTCTAGAATAATAAAATAATATTAGAAATAAATAAAAATAAAAAATCTAGACTTGTAAGATTTGAGACTTGACCTCCGCATCTTGCTGCTACACTTGCGCTCTTTAAAACCTTGATCAATTATATCTTTCATGTTTAACTCAAATTCAGTGGGTTAATTCACCTTGAACATAACAAATTTGAATTAACATATACCATTTTTCTCAAATTAATGCGTATAATATGTTGGTAAGTTAATGTTGGAGAATATATATAAATTGGCGAAAATATCACCTTAGACACATCGAGGTAATAAAACCATCTTCAATGGTCCATGGATTGCATTAAAAAGTGCGGTAAATTACCCCAAAATGTTTACATGACCAGGAGAAGGTGGATGATGTCCAACACACCCTCTACTAAAAAAACATCGACTTTATTTATTATAATTTATCTTTACTCTTTCTTCATGTTCTCTCTTAGTGCAACCGTCATCCTAGAGGGATGCTCGTCTTCATCTCCCATTTTGCTTGTCCCATGCACAATAATACACATTGTTGCATTGAAGATGATATAAATATCAAAGAATTAATTTATATGAGTAGCCCGCTCAATTTTTCAATAAAAAGTTATAAATCATATTGAGATTTTCCTATACACTTTAGGTAACTTAATAATTGATCCGAAAGGGGTTCAGGAGTATTAGCTAGTGGTAAGAACGAGTAGCGAGGCTATCGTAGTCCCTGGAGAGCTTTTTTTATTCACATGCTACCTATGTAATACCAATTGGTTAAATAATTCAAATCTCTCAAATTCAATTGATCCAATTCCTAAACTTATTAAAATTTGGATTAACATACAATTTGAAATTGTTCAAATTCAAATCTGATCGGTCTAACTCGATCGGGCTGAAACAATACACAAAAATTTCTCATGTGATATGAATTAAACTCAACTGAAATGACACAAAACAATATTTTCTTAAATTATGTGAATTTATTTGGAAATTTAGAGCTTGTTCGAGTTTCATTTTATTATAAGAATGCATTTTGAAATAGTAGAATGATGGAGAATGTGTAATTAAAAAATAAGGAAAAGTAAAATTTTAAATTTACGTGTAATATTATTTTATTGAAAAATGTATTGTCCAAAAGAAAAGAGAGAAAAATATATTTTTTGAACAATGGGGATCAAATAAGGGCTTAAACAATAGTCATTTTTAGAATTGACTTGCGCAACCTTTTTTTTTTTTTTTTTTTTTTATCAAATAAGTAATTTTTTTTTTTGATAAGTTAATTTTGAAATATAATCCAATTAGACTCAAATTTAGTGCATTTAATTTAAGGTCAAGTTATTAATATCAACCCACCAATCAATCAAAGTAATAAAATTCAACTCAAATTTAGCCCCCTGTTTGATTTGATGCTCGTTACTTCATCAAAATGAGTTTTGTAACAATAATTTTTTGGAAAATATGTGGTTAAAGATTAAAAAAAAAATCGAATTTATGTGTCAAATATTTTATTGTAAGACCGTATTTTAAAAATGAGTTTGAGAAAAAAAAATCTTGAAATTATGAAAAATCAAACATTGGCTTAGTTAATAACAAATGAAAATCGAATTTATGTTTTCATTTGACAAATTTATAAATAGTTTATAAAGATAAAGAAAAGTTGATTTCACATATTGTATGAATAATAATGAGTAATATTTATGTACGTGATCGAAATTAGAAATTTACAAATTATTAATTAATTTATATACAAATGGAGACTATGTTATTAATTTATTATCCAAACAATTTCACAATATACGTGAAACAACACATTTATGAAAGGGATTAAAAGGCAAAAAGCTTAATTTGTAACTCATAATTGACCATTTGAAAATCCGCAAGTGCACCGGATCTTGAACAAGTAATATAATGGTGAATTAATTGTCGAATCCATGAGAATTATGTGTTTAATTGAGTTAAAGCTATTAATACCCTCAATCGAATAAATAATAATGTGTTGTAATCCTACATATATAAAAGAGCTTAAGAAGTGCTAGTCAGGTATCGCAAATATGTGTCGTCCTCCACCAATTTCCTTTTTTTTTTTCCTAAAAGATGTAGCGTATTGGACCCATTGGAGGGAAGAGTGAGACAATCTCTCTTTTAGTACCCATTCGTCCTCTTTGTCCATTCTCTCACTCAACCTGCCACTCCTACACTCTTCTTCTTTCTGGGTAAATTCTAATCTGCAAAAGTGTCAATGTTAACTTGGGGGTAAATGCACCATTGTGTTGTCAAATCTAGAAAATGAATTATCTAAATTGCGTAGGAGAGTCGTAGGTGAACGAATATTTTAGGAAGAAGGAGTTTTGTGCAACAGATCAAGAGTTCTGCCTTATTGCAATTTTTTAGGTAGGTAGATGAAGATCATTTCTTGTGTCAGGTTATTATGATATGTGAAAGTTTAAGCTTATACCTTCAATTGTGTTTGTTCCTTAAATTTTCCTTAGCTTTCGTTTGATTTGAGAAAGTACGGTTTCATTTCGTTTGATTGTTTAAAAATTTGCAGAATTTAATCCTTGCGGGTACTTTATAGTCAAACCACATCAGGTTGTACTCATCTTCTTCATCGAGTTTTCTCTACTTCTTGGAGCAATTTATTTGCCTTATGTTATTTGCATTCTTCTTCTTCATGGTTCATTTCTTAATACATGTACTTTTGTATTTTTCATGTGATCGAAAGGGAGTATTGAAACTAAAAATCAGATTTTAATCCCTATCAAACATGGGCTAAATAGTAATATCATGCCAAAACTGACATAACATGTTTAGAAACAACCTGAGGAGTAGATTGCCAGCTTTATGAATATGGGTTAACATGTTCGTGTAATGGATGGGATAATTTTAGTGCCTTAAGATCTTGTAACTCTTTTATATAGCCTCCTATTTTCTTTTGTTTGTATTTCATAGCTTTATTCAAGAATTCATAGATCATGGATTGCTTGGATTAATTCTAATTATTCTAATTATATCGAAAGTCACTATTCGATTTTCTTTATTGTTTCTTGATTTCTTAAAGGTGCAATAGGATATATACAAACATATTATTGAAGAAGATAATTTTTTAAATGTTTTCCATGGGTTTAAAAAGATAAAGCAGCACCATAGACAAATCAACAAACTGATTATTTGAAATAGAAAGATATCTACAGAGAAAACACTCTCCATGCAACGCAAAAAATGGGCAGAGCAGAGAGAGTGTGCTTTTCGCGCTGAGCGCAACTCTAATTTTCTTTTCCATTTCTTTAACCTAAGAAAAACCTCCTCCCTAAAACTTGCACCTATCATTTCTTCTTCTCCATGCCTTCTTTCTCCCACATTCAATTCGAGGTCGACCGGATCGATTCCACAATTGGGATCACGCACTTGGATGCTTCCATTTTAGTCCATGGTGAGTTGTTCCTCGTCATATTAACACATTTAGTGCACTCCAGATTCGCTTACCATTGATGAATGAATTGAAATTTTAGGCATTTTTTCGATTTTTGGAGAAATTTTGAAATTGTCCATTTTTTTATGAAATTTTAATCAAATTTGTCTGGAATGTGCCAATGAATAAGACTTAGCAAATTTTCTCCTGACGCACGGCCAATTTTGGACAAATTCCTTCATTTAGGCTTTCGTTTATGCATTTTTGCCTTTTTTGGTAAATTTTATTTTGATTATATTTCATTTAATTTAACTCAGATTTGAATTCTGTTTGTTAAAGGATAAACCTTAGGATTATGACTCTCAAATTTAGTCATTATCTTGCTTTTATCTTTTTGGAAAAAATTATTTTTTTATTTTTTCAATTTTTTCGAATTTTCCTAGGATTTTCGCTATATAAAGCATTGTAAGCATCTGTGGCCGTATTGATTGACAGAAATAATATTTTTCATGAGTTTTTTTTTTTTTTAATCTTGTGAGATTTATTCATCTTTCCTATAATCTTTCGCTATGACGAGGACCCCAAAAGGATCAAAGGACAAAGAAGGAAGTCAAAAGAGAAATAGTAACTACAAATTGTGGGGGAGAGAGAGTGAATTTATCAAATTGATCTAATTTTGGATAAATAAAAAATTCTTTCTCACTTTTCACTTGGAATAAAATGTAAATGATTGAGACATGGGTGTGAACAATGGAGGTAAGCTCAAGGAGCTGAAAGGTGGAGAAAAAAGAGCATTAAGGTCATTGTTGAAGACTCTTGGAGAGGTTGAACATTTTTATCATTGCATTGGAGGAATCATTGGGTCTATTTTCATTATTATTCTCCATTTCTTATTTTTCTAATAAATTTTATTGGTTTGTTTCATTCTATGGTGATTTTTTTTTTCTTTTTAATCTCAAACGTTAAGGTAATCAATGAATATAATTTAAAAAATTTATTAGTAGTGTCAAGAATATAGTATTCTGGTCAAATTTAAATTACTGCAAAGCATACTCTATTTTTTAGTTCTTATTAAAGTGAAAATATGATTAATATGTATATTTACTTCTTGTTGGTATGATATACTTGACTATGATTGACTTAGGATGCTCATGAATGAAGGAATTTTCTAAAGAACTTTTCATTCTCTGATCTACACTACAGATGATTTTTTAACAAGCATGCAACATTTCATTAAAAGTTTCAACTGCCTAATGGTTTGTGTAATTAAATTATTAGGGTGGGACTTTGGGTCATATGATTTTTACTTGTGAAGTTTTCTTTTTTGTCACTGTGGGAGGATGTCCAAAATATCTTGAGGACTTTGCCATAGTGTCCAGGTCATCTTTTAAGTGCCAAGTTTTTTTTTTTTTTTTTTTGTCATATATAAAAAATATAGACTAAATATTGTATAGTCTAAATACATTTTGCAATGGTTGGGTGTCTCATAGAACCTTAAAAATTATTTTGTGATGAATTGCTTGCTTTTAATACTTTTTATGCGTAGAAGAGTGTTTCTGTCACGTCTTGTCTTATATGCCTACTCTATTATTTGCAATTCTAATAGAGTGGATTTGAAGAGATGATATAATATATTTTTAAGACGTCATGTTGCATTAAAATCTCGACAATGCTTTACCTATTTAAACTTTGGTCAAAATTTGATTTCTAGCACAGCACTTTTTGCAGCTAAGGTCTTTTATTCTCAAGGGGATTATGAATGGAAATATGACTTTTGGTGACTTGATAAATTTCAGTCTTATTACTCTTTTTGTTTACAGATTTTCAAGTTTGGAAATAAGGAAAAACACTTATATTGTCAGCATGATTCATGATATTGATGCTTAAAACTTTTTTCCTATGTGTCGTGATAAATTTGTTACTTTGTTTAAATTCCTACTCTAGTCGACTTCCTTGGAAGGGTTCACAAATAAATATTTCAAAATTTAATCGACATGAAGTCTTTTTCCTTGTTACTAGAGGTATCATCTCATTTTCAGAATTTTCTTGTTTTTCTGTTTATGAGCTATAACCTCAATCATCTTAATATTAATGTGCTTTGTATTGCCCTAAATTAGTGATTTAAGTAATGAATAGTCAACAAGATGAAATATTTCTGCAAAAAGTAACTTCTCTTTTATTGAGAGGAAGATGGAATATCTATGAAAGTTATAATTATGTATCTAATAGAGTTGAATAGCATTTGAATGTTGACAAGCTCTTCTCGCTTTTCTGTAATGTTTTTTCCTTCCTTTTTTCTAGGTTTAGAGTTGGAGATTACAAGAGAAATAACAAGCACCTGATTGTGTTGGAAACAATGTCTAAATCTTTTAAATAAACTAAATAGTGGGTGTGAGTGTTTTTAGAGTTGATGGTTTGTATCATCTTGCAATTTATCTAAAGAACGAGTGTGTAGCTTTATTGCGGGACTGTTATACCTTAACTTGATGTCTACATTTTGATGTTTCTTCCCCTCATATTGCACAAGATTGTGAAAGTTTTTTAATTTTTAATTTTATTTTTTAGGTCATCATTGGAAGATATTTATTGTTCATAATCTTGAACAACTAATGCTTCGGGATAATAACTTTCTGATTCAACCTAATACATTTTTTATTTGTGAATGTTGCCATCTGCTTGAATTGTGCTTCAAAAGTTCGATAAGTAATGAAATTACATCCATAGTTATGTTAAAAGTTATTCATTGACTTAAGGTGGTTTTTAAAATAATTTTATGCTTGGTTTGCATGACTCTTTCAAATCATACGGATCAATTGAGCTTGCAAATAATGGACTTTTTTCACCATGTATATTCGTTCTTACAATGACAATGTTGATGGGTGGATTCAAAAAACGATGATAATTTTTTGCAATTTGCTTGCAGATCTTTCTTATGTCCACTTTATTCAATTTCAGTTATATATTCGTTCAACAACCATCATACACTTATATTTAACATTCACCAACTAACATACAACACACGCTTTCCTCACTAGTATTAATCTAAATCTAATTTGTCAAATAACTAGAAATCAAAGTAAAAGTTTATCAAATTTGTAAGATGTATTGTTGAGATACATAATTCCCTCTGTTATTTCATTTTAGTCTAATAATTAAAGTGAATCATCGATATCATGCGAGTTGGTCAATGTTCCTAATTTATTTAAAAACTTCTTTCGATAGTAATTGAATCTAATTTTGCATGTAACATTTCTATATCTCTATGAAAGATACCAACATACAAGAAAGCATTAAACGAGTTAGAATATCTATAAAAATCATATAAAGCATAGAAGTATATCTCTATTCTCTTTTGAACCTTACAATACTTATTACTACAGTAATGTAAAAATCTAGCCTAACATATTGATATTATAATAAATCATTCTAAATTTAATAAACATCACTTGGAAGTTGAATAATTGATGAGAAATCTTGAATTCTTGAATGACTTCAACAGGTTCTTGATATCTTTTGAATTGTCCTTCCAATCCTTGTGCCAATTTTTTTGTTGAATTCCACTCGATAATATTCTTGCAATTTTCTCAATTGAAATCTCTCACAAATATGAATTTGCCCTCTTCTTTCAATGGATTTCTCTAAGAATCTTGATGTTCTTGAGCTTTTTTTTTTTTTTTTTTTTTTTTTTTTTTGGTTGCGTTATAGAGACTATTCCTCAGTGTGGAAGACATTTTGCTCTTTACATGGCTTGAGTCGATAAAAAATATTGCCCAAAATTTTGTGAAGTTGAGTTTTAATCGTATAATGAAACCTGAGATTCAACCAGATTTATAACTATGTGACCGCATAATCCAAAAGTATGAGACCGCATTGTCTAAGGATAGACAACATACTTTTTTTCTGCATTGCACTACACGACTACATAAACAAATGTACTATGTGATCGCATAGTACAATTTTTGGCTGCCTTTTTCCATTCTTTCAAAATTTGGTCCCCAAAACTTTTGTGCATCATCTTTTTCCTCCTTTTAGCCTATATTTTTGCTCTCTTAGCTCTCAAGTGCATCCAATTGAACTCCTAGCATCTTCAATCTTCGATTAATGATCAATTCAACTATTGTCTTGTTGCAACTTGGTCCACGTCTTCTGTATTTCACTCTTTTTCAAGATTTTCCTTTTGTTTCTTCTAATTTTTTGTTCAACCATTGAGTTTTACTAACAGAAAATAAAACAAGTTAGAATATATTTCATCAAAAGAATAATTAAATATCGTTATTTTATACACTGAATAAGTGTATATCAGTAATCCGAATATTTTAATTTTTCTACCACGTGCCAACCCTCTATTTAAGTATTTAACATACGCGTCACTCGGTAGGATTGCCGTATTGTGCGTCTCTGGATCTGATGGCTAATACAGTCTGCGACTACTACTCACTCTGAATCTCTCAAGAAGAAACTGTGTGTGTAGAAGAGATAGAAAACACCCACTGAAGGTGTATCTGCGTTTTCTAGAAGTTCTTGGCTTTCCAGTTCCAGTCCATTTGTTACCAAAGGAGAAAAACAGAGCAATGGGGGAGGTATCACTTTTTTACTTATTTTGAACCAAATTTCCTATCTTTTTTTTCTTTTTATTTTTTGCTCTTTTTTATGGGAAAATAAGCATTTTATTTTTTGTATTGACACTACTTCTGATTTTTGCAGGAAGAGAAGAGGCCAGAGGAAACGAAGAAGGCTGAGGAGGAAAAGGTGGAGAAAAAAGAAGAACCCACCAAGGATGAGAAACCAACCGACGGAAAGAATGAAGAAAACAATAATGAGGAAGCCAGAGAGGCGGTGCCGCCACCTCCGCCGCAAGAAATTATCTTACGAGTCTACATGCATTGTGAAGGATGTGCCAGAAAAGTTCGCAGATGCCTTAAGGGCTTTGATGGTAATCAGATCCTTTTAATTAATGTTCCTAACTTCCTAGTTTAAACACTTTTTTTTTTTTTTTTTTCAACCTTGATCCCACCTCCCTGATAATTCAATAATAATTACTATTGCTTAATCTGATGTTAGCATAGAAATATGTTTTGACTTTTGGGATTCATTTGATGATATTAGTTCATAATTTATCCTGTCTGTCAACCTATGGCAACCCTTCTCCTTGAACCAGATTTTGGACCAGCCGACCGAGCTAAATTCGGTAAAATTTAAATATACTAAATTTTCTTTCTCCTTTTCTTTTTTTTTTTTTTCCTTCAGGGGTGGAGGATGTTATGACTGATTGTAGGACTAGTAGGGTGGTTGTGAAAGGTGAAAAGGCTGATCCAATTAAGGTTCTTGAGAGGGTCCAGAGGAAGAGCCACCGGCAAGTAGATCTTCTCTCTCCAATCCCGCCGCCACCACCGGCGGCTGAAGAGCCAAAGAAACCTGAAGAAAAGGAGGAGGTCAAAACTGAACAGAAAACAGAGGAGGTCAAATTTTTTCATTATTTTTCTATTAATTTCACCATTGATTTTCAATTCTTTGCATTAATTTGTGTAAAATTTTTTTTGGTTTCAGCCTCCTGTGATTACAGTTGTGTTAAGAGTGTACATGCATTGTGAGGCTTGTGCTCAAGAAATCAGAAAGCGAATTCAAAGAATGAAAGGTGAATTTTTTTATCTGTTTTCATGAGAAATCTTAGAATTTTTTAATGGTCTTTTTGTCTCATATATTTGTTGGGTTCTTTATGCTTTAATTCCCGTTTCTTATGAAACCATTGCAATCTGTTGCAATCTGTACATTCCTTTGTTGGTATAAAATATTCAATTATTCTAAGGTCAATTCAAGCTCAATCTGCTTTTTAGCTGTTTATTTCTGATGTATGCATTGATAACCAAGGATTTGAACGTAGGTGTGGAAAGTGCAGAGCCAGACCAAAAGAAGTCAGAAGTAACAGTGAAAGGGGCATTTGATCTGGAGAAGCTTGTCGATTACGTGTACAAGAGGACCGGAAAACAGGCTGTGATCGTGAAGGTCGAGCCGGCGAAGGAGGAGGAACAAATGAAAGACAAAATAGAAGAGAAGAAACCGGCCGAGGGAGGCGAAAATGAGGCTAAGAAAGGCAAAGAAGGTGGCAAAGAAAACAGTGATGGGGATGGGAATGGGGACGGCGACGGCGGCAAAGAACCACCAGCTAAAGAAGAAGCAGAAGCTGAGGAGCCCAAAATGGAGTTGAAAAAGAATGAGTTCTACCAACACTACCCTCAGAACTATCAAGTTTATCCTCAAAGGATTGTCGAAGACATGTATTCATATCCCCCACAGATCTTCAGTGATGAGAATCCAAATGCATGTTCTGTTATGTAAACGTTGGAGAAGATGAGGGATAAAATAGGGAACAACATGTCGTGAGGGCACATGGGTAAGTGTCCTACGGCCATTCCTCTCTAGACATCTTGTTGTGCACTTCAATGTCTTCATGTGGCCCCGTCTTGGGGTCTCACAGGATAGCCATAAATCTACAGAAGCTGCTATGGAATTATGTGAAGCTTCTGTACCTTTTAATTTTTTGTTTATTGCAATATTTGTCACATACTATGAATAATACTATAATACTAACATATGGATTATATTCTAAAGTTTTGTTGTACTATGCTTTGGTATTCTAGTTTCCACCTCCTTTCTCCTTTCTTTCGAGGTATTCTTTGTCGACGGGATGATTTTTTCAGGACGAGAAGGGAGAAAGGACGACTGGATTCTTTGAACAATTAGCATCCAACTTATAATTCCAAATTGATTTATACTTCTTGGACCAATGGAAAGGGAAGAATAATAGAGTATACAAGTTCTTTAAAGTTGGTTGCTTTTTTTTTTTTTTTATCCTCGTAAAAAAGTGACTTTTTAAAAAATATATTTATTAACTTGAAAATAAGTTTTGACTTACTTTTGGGTGCAACTGTATATGTTGGAACTTGAAAAATAAAAGGTAAAACGCCCTTCTTTTGTAAATCAATGATGCTACACCGCCGAACGCTCACAATTGAAGCTTGGGCCCACTTCCTTTTTTATTTATTTATTTATTTTTTTCTCTCTCTTTGTTATGTGCAATTTTCATTCACACATATCCTGCGCATGTGAGAGGCTGTCATGACTTCTATCATCTATTTTCAATCACTTTGAGTTAATTCTTTGTAAATATATGCCTCTTCATGTATTTTTGTTTCAACTTGCACTCCATCACATGAATTTCATTTTTACTCAGCACGCAGTTTTTGTTTTAACTCCTACTTGAAAATGCAAACTTCATTTTATCTCTTTCTTGAACAGATTTGTCATTCTAAAAGATTCTATAAATAATTTGTATTCATAATATCTATTTTAGATCCTGTTTGATGACCTTTAAATTAAAATTATTTTTCCTACATACTCACATTCAACCTTACATCTATACAAAATAAAATCTTTTGTATGTAAACTTAAAATTTTTTCCTACTTTTTAACCATACATTCTCCTAAAAATTACTAATGGCTGTAAATGGGGGCTTAAATTATGTGATTTAATGGAGATTTTTTGGGCTCTATATTATCCTTTGGTGAAAATAAACAAATAAACAGAAGAGTACTATATTTCTTACAATGAACGATTTTTCTGTTGTAAACTTCTTTTCATCATAAGGAATTATTGTTGCGGGAAAAGAGGACACAGTCTCACATTGAAACGAATGTCTATAAATTTTAATTTTCTTTTGTGTCTTTGTTTCTTGCGATTTTATTGATATCGATGGTATAGAATTAGAGTTTATAAATCTCAACGTTAATATGAATAATTGATACAAACAAGTTGATATAACATGAATACACTTTTGTGAGTTGTAATTTACTTGATAGATGACATTGTGGAATGGCACCCATGGAAAAAACTGTTCAAATGGCCCTGTTCGAACATGGGGCGATGTAGGGGTAGGGTCGACGTGACCCTATTCATCTAGCAAAATCCTAGCACCCATATCTAGACAATGGCACTACCGATGGTCTAACTAACATTAAAAATTGAAGTGTTACTTCTTTAGATACAGTTGGTTATTGGCGACTTTAGGTAAAGTATAATATGAGTCTAGTTAAAATTTATAGTCACACTCTTTGAACTATTGGTCGAAAGATCAGTAGGTCACCAATTTTAATTTATTGCAAATTAATCTCTCAATTTAGGTTTAATTGTCAGTATTGACTTTGTTAATCTCCGTTTCAAGGATAATTCTATATATACATTATGGTGTCAAAAGGGTGTTCATAATGTACACATGGAATTTCATGATTGGAGGGTTCCAATGATATTATGTCACTTGTATTTTATAGATATCATAATGCACATGTAGCATAATCTCAGTTTCAAATACTTTATCTCGATTTTTCACCCAGTGACGCTTTACTACATACAAATGCTTTAACAAGAACATATTTTCAAGATCCCAACTCTGCATGGAAACTATATATCAGATATAAGAATGAAAAATGCCATAAAAAATCTCCAAAATAAAAATAATAATAAATTGAAGAATAAAATAAAATGAGCGAATATTTATATAAAACAACAAATTAATTGATCAGATCATATGATTTTGTTTCAACTACCATAATGATCTTGCTTGAAAGATCTCTTCGTTATTGTCTTCCATACGAAGCAAATGTGTGCATTCGAAATCTTCTTTTGCACTATTATTTTCAGCTATTTTTGCTTTCATGCTTGTTAAGGATTCAAGAACATTGGACTGACGGCATTCTCGTCGATACTCTAAAGTCATGCTTTTTAGATTATAATCTTCCAGAACATTTATGGGCACATTCTGCACATAAAACTTTTATTTGATGTCACAATAAGTTTTGCAGTTTCCTTAAATTGTACAAATTCTACAGTCCTACTTGCTGTCCTAGGTAGCATGGGTCTCCTTACCATACAAAAAAGTTGATAAAAAGCACTTAAAATTACTTCAGAAGCGCTACACTACTAAAAAATTGATGACCAATACCTTGACAAAATACTCTCAGCAAGAGGAGGGCCCACTTTTTTTTTTTTTTAGAAATATTATATTCATGCGGATCCCATGACAATTTGAGTATCTGTCATCCCTCGTATAAAAATTTTCTGGCAGTGTAGCTTTTTTCAAATTACTTTTAAGCGCAACAAAAATGCTACTGTATTTTGACATAGTACTGCTTACTTTTTATTTTGAGTGCATGATTAGTTCATGTTTGGCCCCCATTAAATTAAAATATATTTTTCTCACTCTTTTTATCAATCACACATTTTCAATGAAATAATATTACATATAAATTTAAAAAAATTCATTCCTTTTTAACCTCGCATTCTTTAAAAAATTACTGTTGGTTTCAATATAATTTAAAATAATGGAGGATGGCCTGCCAATCCCAAATGCAATGAAATGAAATTTTTTCGCTAAAGTTGAGTCCGAAAATTCATTATAGCCCAGCCAACCTCAATCTCAGTCCTAGCTCAGTGTCCAATTGGCTAAATTTAGTTCAAGAATCCACAACAATTACATAATCATTTAATTCAGGTTCATGTGACGTAAATAATTTGTTGTCAAATTAGGTATTTTATTGCACGCATATTTAATTAAGTTTAAAAAATTCACTTATAATTAAATAGTAAATTTATAGATGTTATTATCAAAATAAGTAATTATGTCTATATTTAATTTTTAAGTGAAAAGAATATTTGTTATAAACTAATTTGATTAGATATATATTATTGAAGTGAGTCAAACATGAATGTGAAATATATTCAATGTCTTTGGATCATTTCGATATTCCTTGTTGATTTATTATCTTTAAGTGGCGTTAGAATGTGTTATCAAAGACTGCTGCTCATTTTGAATTGTATTTTGAGAACAATGACATTCAACTATATATTTCTTATTGTGTTTCGCTCATAATTTTTAATTGCTTGGAATGATTAGTTGTCAAAGTCCTTTTGGCAGTGTCTCATTAAGGGCCTGTTTGAACCGCATTATTTAAAAAAAAAAAAATACATTTTTAAACAGTGATTTGACATTAATTTAACCACACATTTTTAAAAAAATAATATTATACGCAAATCCTAAATTTTTCCTTACTTTTTGACCACACATTATATATCAATCTATTATTCCAAAATATATTCTTCAAAAATAATGTGGCTCAAACACACATTAAATATTCTTCCACCACTTTATATTTCTAGGGGGCGTGAATTTCCTATTTGACAAGAAAAGTAATGAAATCTTAGGGTTGACATTTAGATTTGTACTAGCTCAAGTAAGTGACCAATTATGCGACGAGTGTCATAAGCTTAGCCTTTTAAACTAGATCTTGTGTGACATGGAACATCTCTTATGGCATGATTTTATTGAATTTTTTTTATATTTTATTTTTATTTTCAGTCTATTCCAACATTTTTTTTACCATAACCGTGGACTCAATCCTACGTGTTCACCGAAATATTCCAATGTCCTATATAATATATTAATTTTACCAATGAATAGCCAAAAGCTTACTAATATATATGCACAATATTTTCGCTGAGTGATAAAGGGCTGTGTTTCTTTAACACAAATAGCAAACCTTTGAAGTTGTCAGCTGCTATGGATATCTGGTTTTCATTCCACATCTTTTAGGATTATTTGAGTGATTGATTATACAAAAAAGTAACTAAAAATATGAACAATTTTCAACTTTGGAGCATGAAAATACACAGAGGGAAATTGCCTTGCAATATGTTGGGTATTTTGATACCCAATAATTCGGGCAATGATTTAAAATAGTTATTGAATTATTTATCGACACCATGGACTTGGCTCGACTTGGAGACGAACTACACTTTTGAATGGCTCGGGTTTGGATTGGATGATTATTTGGTTCGTTGGACAATTTAGTGATTAATATGTAGTTGGAAATTGGCCCATTAGTTTAGGTTATATGGCAGCCCACTTAGAGATCTCTTGACCCATATTTGGTGAACTAAACTAACATATATATATATCACAATGGTTGAATCTCACTCACAACCTCACATGGCTTCCCTCTCTCTCGGCTGCCTCTCTTCTCTCAACTCTCTTCTCCATTACTACAACACACACACACACACACACACACTATACCTTTGTGGATTGCTAACACCACTACTCTTTTCCTTTGTGGGGTTAGAGAGAAAGAGGGCAGTCCAAAAGTGAAGGCGAAAGTCTCGAGTCGAGTTGAGGTAAATCGGTGTTCGTTTGATTACTTTCTGAGCCCGAAATCAAGATTTATAGAGGGATTTCCACGAAAAATGGTATCAGAGGTTGTGTTGTTGATAAGTATGTGATTTTTTGGGCTAAAAACGAGTTGGAAGTGGCCTGAAATCGAGTTGGAAAGTTAGTAGAAAATTGGACAGAATTTTGGCAGATTTTTCAAAAATTGGACGGATCTGTTTTTGCATTTTTCGGCCAAACCAAAAAGATTTTGGAGAAACAAACACCATCGATAGACTGTGCAAGCAGAGAAGAAGCCGGAAGGTTGGCGCGTCACCGGCTCCCGGTGCTTGGAAATTCGGCCATCACGCGTGAGGGTGCGTCGTGTAGAATTTGGCGACGGTATCTTCAGATAAAATGTTGTCGATGATGTGACGGACCCTGCAGTGTCTTCGAATTTCAGTTTGGAGCAATACAGTAAAACTTGGACGATTTTGCCCTTGAACGTTCGAGTGCCGGATGCTGTTTTCATGTTACTGTGGTTGCTGTTGACTTTATGATGAACAGTGATAGTCCTAAAGTGGTGAATTCGTGTCTCTCAATATTTACGGACCTTCAAACATGGTCCGCTTGGTATCGTGTTCTTTGTCGTTTATTATTGCAGTTAAAATATTGTTATGGTAATTACTTATTTTTGCGCTAGAAGTCATCGTGTGGGGTGACGTTAGGTTTGGGGTTACCGTGAAGGGGTAACCATTGCCTGTTGCTAGATCTAGGAATTACATGTTAATTATTTGCCTTAAATTCTCCGTGAATTACATTGTTAGAATTGCATGTGACCTTAGGAAAATTTACTTGACTAATTTGTGTGAATTATATGTCAGTACTTTTCTTGTGGTCATTATTTGGTATTGTTGGCATGTGCAGGTCTAAAATAAGTACGAAAAATATGAGATGTTTTAACTGTGGTAAAATTTGGACATAGTTGAAAGAGGTTTTCCTAGGATGATAATGAAAAGGAAAGATGAGGATAGAGATGAGGCGGATGTGACTTTAAGGTTGAGTAGTGATCCTAGTGAAGTTTATTGAGAGAATAAACCTGGTTCTTGCATTGCATCTGTGTGTAATCCTTTCTGCATGTATGTGGTCACTTAATTCTGTTGCAATGTTGATGTTACACTTTCAATTTGTTTGAAATGTGTAATTGCATGAATTAAGGGTGATCTTAATACTTTGTGTAATATGTTTACATGCATAATGGGTTGAGTTTTGTGGTGTACTCTGTTTGCTCTGCGAGTGGTGTGAGAGTGTGGTAGTGAGAAGAAAGTTGGACAGTCGCTTCTCTCCTTTGTCTTTGTAGCCTGTGTGGTTTTGTGAGAATGTGTGAGACAACCATGTTAGGGTTATATTCTTCCTCTTTGTGAGCCTCCTTTGTGAATGCAGTGAAGTAACCGACTCTTTCTTCGATTTTTCTTTGTGAGTACTACCTTCGCCATTTTTTTTATGGATTTTTGGAGATTTGGTGATTGGAGTAACCTTTGTGGTCATCGAAAGGTGTTGATTTGCCACAATGAGTTTGTGATGCATTAGCAGTGAGTTGGATATCTTTTGGTAAGGTGGAGTATAAATGCCTAGAGGTGCATTGGTGATAAGTACGAGGGATGTGGAGTGTGACATTTGGATCATGAGTGGATATGTGATCAAATGTGTAGAATCCTTTATCTGTGAAAGAGACCCTGATCAGGTAAAGTGTGAGAGAGATACTTTTATCACTTCTGTAAGGTGGAAGCCCATTATCCACGTAGGTTGGGAGAGGTGATGTGATGATAGAGGATTATCCCGAAAGTTTAGGATCTATTGTGACTTGACAGTTAGACCTGAGTTGAATGATTTGTTTAGTGAGCATGACGGGCGATGAGAGGAGATATGTGTTCTCGAGGTGGGAGAAATACGGAATGTGATAGGATAAGTGTGGTGAGATCTTTCATGGGGTCATTTATGCATTTGTTGCATATGTGGGTGACAGTGTGCTATAATTCAAACGAAAAGGCCACAAAAATATTTAAATATTTTGCATGACATACCTCCGAAATCCATCCAATGTATTTGACATTGTTAACGTGTTGGTTAGCAATCATGCCACTCCATCGAGGCTGGAAAAACAATTCAATTATATAAGTAGAAAACAAAATTTAAAATCAAATTAACCCCTAAATATATATCACTACAACAAAACTATGATTTCGCGATAAGTTTTTTTGCGACATACAAAAAGTTGTCGTAATAAGTGACTTAATGCGACACATTTTAAAAATTTGTCGCAAAGATTGTGATGAAAAAATAAATACAAAAAAATATACGATGCATAAAAAGTTGTCGTGAAATATGAGAAGTTATGACAAAATGCTTGTGATGCAATAGGGTCTCCTTTTGGCGATAAAAAATATTTATTGCTAAAAATTCTATAGTTGGAGGAAAAAATGCTACAAGAAAATAATTTTTTTACAATATACAAAATATATTGTAGTAGATTTTTTACAATGCTCACCCATATATTGTAGACTCTTATATTGCTATAGAGTTGAAGAATACTGCAACATACAATGCATGTTGCAAAAATCCTCAAATGTACACTGTAAAATTTTTATGATGTACCTCCTCCGTTGATTTTATTTTATTTTGTAACATTATTCGCTTGCTATCTTAACTCTTTTCTAATGTTATTTTTTTTTGTAATAAGTATTTGTTTTTTCATCGGGCTAAAATTAATATGTAATACAAAATTTTAAAATTTTTAATTATTTCTTATCAAGAGTAAAATTTTTATAAAAAAAAAAGTTGTATAAAATTTCTTAAAAAATTCATTCCCAAAAAAATTAAGAAGAATGCATTAGACTATTAAATCTTCAATCACATAATAACTTACAAAAAATTGAAATACTAGTTCGAACCAATCCATAAAGGAAAATAACTATCTCAACAATTAAAGCAAATAAATAAATAAATAAATTATAGTTCATAAATTATCAGTAGGCGTTGGCATGCTAAACATTGTTGTTGGTTCGGCTTGTTGTGGAGGCATATCGACTTGACTCGATACGAACTTATGTATTAGTGCCTCAAATTGAGAAAGTCTGGCACGCATGTCCAATAGTTTTGCTTTTGCCTTTGTATTTGCTTGCGAAGGGCTATTGATTCAGTATCAACCGATGTCAAATGAGCAGAGTGGTTTGAGGTAGGTTTTGGATCATGTCCAAGTCTTCTAATGTAACCTCTAGATTTTCCTAAAACTTCTTGCATAATCTCAAGTTCAGTGGGGCCTCAGATCCTTCTGGAACAAGTTGCTCTCTAATTTGAAGCATCATCTCCTATATATAATTAAAGAGAAAGTAGAGGAAATATATGTTAATTACAGAATATATATATAATGTCAATAACAACGAATAAATTGTTAATATACTTACATATCTTGTTTGTGCTTCATCGTTTATCCACCATTTCTTCTCACTGTAATGAGTCTCATAATAAAGTTATATTTCTCTTTGTGCGTTGTCTTTAGTAATTGATCTCTGTTTGAAATAACATATATCATATTACACAAATCTATTTTTTTTTAATAAAAGAAAAGAAAATATTACCTTTTCTTGAAGACGTGCAACAAATGATTTTGATCCGCCATGATAATTATATTTAATGTAGTTGTGGCTAGCTAAATTACGTGTAGATAGTGCCTGTACTTAAATTTATATATAACTATAATTAACTCATTATAATTTATCATTTTTAATTATATTAATTATTTTAAGATAACATCTAAATTACGTTATTCTAAATATTTACAAGTATCTATATTTTTAATAAAAATTACCTGAAATTCAGGAGTAGACCAATATTAACACAACGAGTCCCAATCATCTTACTTTATGTCAATTGGACAGTTCTTCATTGCATCATCTAATATTTTTCCACTAAAATATTTCTCTTTCAGTCTACATATATAATCTCGATATCTTCTCGCTAAAGTATTGTTCACACATTTATAGACATGCTGAACTGTCAAATCAAGCTTGAATTTTGCCTACCAAAAAAGAAATGTGTATAATATTTATTTAAATATGGGAAACTAATAACTATTCTACAAAATTTTGTAAAAATGAATGTCTATAACTTACCAAAACTCGATCATATAATTTATTTTTCTCTTCATTGGGTATGTCGATCCACCTATACTATTAGGTCATACAGAACCAAAGTTACTTTCAAAACAGAAAATTGATAAAGCGCATTGGTAAGTCCTAAATAATTGTGATGAAATTTAGCAATATTTAGAGTAAGTTCTTAATCAACTTTTGAATTGTTTTGCTATTAATTCCTAAAATGTGTTGTAGTATTTACTTGCATGTTCCTTTTGTAGTGGGCACATCGAGCTATTGCAACAACAAAATCATGACAATTTGGATAAAAAGGAAGAATTGTTTCCTGGATGGTTTGCTTTACATGCAAGTTATAATACGTGTCTTATTTATTTATTAATGCAACATAACATTTGTATTAGGAGGTATATTGATTAATATATTTTTATTACACAGATAAAGAGATTAAATAATAAAAAAGATTCGATTGTAAGCAAAGAGTTATATGCATTAGCATGTAAACCGGATATTAGAATATTTTCCTATTCAGGTTGTATTGGTAATGGGGTACGATTCCTTGTTGAAGATCGAGATGATTGTCGTACAACACAACGTAGTGGAGTGATGGTGCCAGGAGATGATAACATCAACTTTTTTGGTATACTGTGTGATGTTATTAAGATGGTATACATTTTTTTACTACCGCGTCACTTTGTTCCAGTGTAATTGGTACGATAATAAATCAAAGCAAAAAAGAACAGTTGTAGATTACCATCTTACTTCTATCAATGTGAATCGTAAATGGTACATGGATGATTCATATATACTTGGCATTCAAGCACAACAAGTATTTTATATGGATGATCTTTTGTTGGGTCCACAATGGAAGATAGTGGAAAAGGTAAAACATAGAGGTATATGGGACATTCCTGAAAAAAAAATGATGGTGGTAGTGAGCAAGTAATAATTCAGGAAAATGAATCATCAAATATTGTCTTGCCAATACAGCAGGAAGATCTTGACAATCAAGTATGTCATAGAGGAGATGTTGATCCAGTTATTATTGAAAATGAAGCACTATAATTAGATGTGGAATCAATAAATAAAAATATGAATAATGTTATATATGATATTTCGGAAGAGGAAGATGATACATTAAATGAATATTACATTGAATATGAGAAATTTGTAGATGGTAAAGAATATGATGGTGATAGTGATATTGGTAAGTAAATCATTCTTTATATGTATATAAGTTTTTTTTTTTTGGCGTAATGTTATTCTATTTTATTTTTTAATGACTATCAACATTTTTTCTTTTCCTCTGTAGAATCGAGTACTGACGATGCATCATCCGAGAGTTGACAAGAATTTTTATTCACATTTAAGGTGAGAGTAATTAGCTAATGAAATATATTGATTACTTATTTTGATGGTTTTTGATCTTGTTCTAATATTCAATGCAAGATATTTGAAATATTTTCTTTAAGCTATTATTTCATTACTTTCTATATGTAATTGTTAGACTAAATTTGTGGAGCCTTTCTTTATTGGAATTTTCATTTAACCAAAGAACATATTAATGGTGAGTTGGAAGCATATATTGGAATCAAGAATGTTATTTGAGTGTCCCATGGGTTTTTTTGTTATTTCTTCCACATTCCTAGTTCTATTTTCTAAATTTTCAAGTTTGTTGAATCATTCAAAGTAACTCGACCTTGAAATTACTAGTACTATAGTTTATTTGTACTTGTTTTGATTTTGAAGGTAACCAAGTTTGCAGATAATACCTTTATTTATATTTATTTGGTTGACAGTGATATGATTTTTTTTTTCTATTCTGATATCAATTATATTTTAATAATTGTAAGTTGAAGTGTGCTTTTCATAAAGTCACTAGTTATTTCTAACTAAGTTACATTTTCATATAAATGTGCACTACAATAACGATTCCATTGCTACGAAAGAAATTGAAAATTATGTGTTTAAAATAGAATCTTTGACATACATAAATAAAAATAGAATCAATTAAGCGACATTTGTACATCGTTGAAGTGATAAACCCTTTGTATTGCTGACTAAATTTAGCTACGAGCACAACTTTGACACATAAATAAAAGTTCATTGTCACAAAATACTTTGCATAATAATGTTATATGTCGTAAAATAAAAATATGTGACGTATATAAATAATTACAAAATAAGTTTGGCAACAACTATACTCGTTGTACAAATGATGGCACGACAAACTATTTGAGTTGCGAAATAAATTTAAATACAAATGTCTTGTTACATAAAATATTGTACTACAAATATTGAATATATTAAAATACATTATGCGACATATCAAATACATTGTAAAACATATTTCACGACAAACATTACTTGTTATTAAAAATATATTACTACGAGTAGGTGTTGTTGCAAAATAAAATAGGCAGCAAAAGTGACACCTTTAAAAGAATATTCGCAATAAATATTTTTCTCATAAAAACTTTATTGGAATAATCATTGCAACGAACTGTCGTGTCGCCCTTTTATTTTTTTGTGACATAAACTCGTTGCGACGACATTATAGTTATAACTATCATGTTGTCGTTCCATATTTTTTGCGGCCAATAAATAATGTTGCGATTTTGTTGATGCGATGAATGATCGAAAGTTGTCGCAAAATATATTTGATGACTCAATATTCGCAACAAACATAATTCTCGTAAAAACTTGATTGGAATATTCGTTGCAATAGACTGACTTGTTACCCTTAAAATTTTTTGCGACATATATACATTGCGACGACATTATAACTACAAATATTGTGTCGCCATTTCGTATTTTCTGTGTCAAACAAATAGTGTCATGATTTTGTTAATGCGATGAACTGTCGAAAAGTGTCACAGAACACATTCCATGACTCATATAGAGAGACAAAACCCGCAAAAATGTACTATTCTTGCTAAAATACTTTTGTCACAAAATCTCTATTTTTGGGACAACATTTTTTTGTCGCGAAATCGGTTATTTTTTGCAAATTCATCAGTGACCTTTTCAATCTTTCGCTGTCAATATCTTCTGTTGCAATGGCTGTTCTATTGAAGTAAAAGGGCTGGACTTCCTTTTTAACTTCGTCAGGGATTTTACACAATCTTCTTGTTTCTAGTCATGATCACACATATACTGCACAAGAAAATAGTAGTCATATTATGGCAAGTTCGGTGTAGATGATTAGATAGCACTAAACAGTGAAGGAGTCGTTCAGTATTGAGTACCAAAATATGCAATTCGAGTTTTATATGAAGAAACTGAGGAATTTGTGCTGTTATTTAGAAGGTGAACCTTGTTGCTCTAATGCTCTTGTTATGATCTTGTGAGTATAGAAGTCTCGAATTATCCAGTCATGACGCATTCCATTTTTCCTAGCGGCGTCTACCCTATTATCAATCTCTACAGCATCATCCCTGAAATAATTTATCGACATCAGATTAGATAAATATTGAAACAAAATTTAGGAGGAAAAAAAATAGAAAGAAACATCTACAATGTAAAAGGTCAAATTGCCCCGTCTAAAACTTGAGTAGGTAAAGGTCACGGAATAGAGCATATCTTCTTCAATATATGAAATTAAGAAATGGATTCAAGTGATAACTAATCTAAAATCTTAAAATTTGAGACGAGGTGGTCACCACTTGCTTGAGAGTTTTTTTTTCCTACCGATTTTGACTGGTTTTATATGGCATCATTTATGAAAGGTTTGGAAAAATCGGTGCTTACTAATTTATTTGGGGCACAAATTTTGGATGATTTAAAAAATATCCAAAATCAGTGTAATGTAATTTTGATCTGTTCTTCTTTCAACCTACCAAATCGATGGGTTTTGACCTTTTTTATATTCTCTTCTAATTTTACTCTCTAAAACAATTATTTTCAACTAACTTATTTTCTTCAAAACTAACTTGTAAATAAAAATATATTAACTAAAATATTATTTATTATAAGCAAAAAAACTACATTATAATTAAAAAAAAATACTTTTAAGTGAAATAATACTTATAAGATATATTATAATTAAGAATTATTTATAAGTAAAAATTACTCTTATTAAAAAAATGTTTATAAAATAAAAATACTAATAAAAATTCATTTATAAATTATAAAAAGTCAATTCACTTAAAATTAGTTAAAAGAATAAAATTAATTTAAAATTTACTTATAAATAAAAAATATTTACTTAAAATTTTAAGTAAATATTTAACTTTTTATAATTTTTTAAGTTAAATATGAACTTATGTGTAAAAAAATTACCTATAAGTAAAATATAACTTATAAGTGAAAAATTTTCGTATAAGGAACTTTAAACTGGAAATTTTACTAAGAGATATATATGCTATTTTATTATTTTGAAATACTTTCAGAATCGATGGATAATTAACTCCCAAGCATAGGTTGGATAGTTTTAAAAATCATTACTAAAATCAATCAAAATTTATCCACTCATAAATGCTCAACACCGATACTTTAAAAAAGCTGATAACTAGTAAGCCGAAACTCCCAAGTAATCTGGCTAGAAATTATCGAAAAACGAAAAAGCTTAAGCATACCAGGAGCTGTATTTATCGACTTCAACGTGTACGCGAGTGATGACCCAAATCAGTTTCTTGAGGCTCATCTCCGTAGTTGCACCAAATCCATTGCCACCAACACCTGAGCTTGCTACATGATTAAGGGCTGTCTCCCAATATTGGCATGTAAATTTATTGCATTAGAACAACTAAAAACTTCACTCTTTATCAATAAATTGAGGGTCAGCTACACGAGTCATTCTTCTTCGGGATTCAAAAAAAAAAAAAAAAAAAAAAAACGTGAACACTGAGTGTAAACAAACCTATCCTCAATAAACCTGCCAAGAAGGTATTCATGAGTTGGTTCTTCTATGATGGTATCTTTGATTAAATCAGCGTTTCTTTGGCCTAAAAATGGCATCTCCTCAACATGAATCCCATTCACTTCCTTCCCGTTTATCGATTCGACCTTTTTGTAACCTCTTATATTTGCACTCACCTTCAAGCTTCTTCTGCTACTTCAACCAGGGACGGATTTTGTGGTGGGGTTGGGGGGGGGGGGCAGCTCTCAGGACCAACAAATTTTTTTGAAAGGTATTTTTTTTTTTTGGTAAAAAATCAATTTTTTATGTGTAAATTTTTTTTTCCACGTAGCAGCTCGGTTTGAAATTTTATAGCCTGATCTTGGATCCAATCCTGGATCCGTCCCTGACTTCAACCATTGATTCTTGGAGAACATAAGCTCACATTTTGTGAAGGATTAATGCCAAAAAAATCCTTCTTTCTCGGTCTGAATAATTGTATAAATCTTCCCAATAAGGGAGGCCAGCATTTTGCATAAGTGACATTATTGATACTGATAAAATTTCATTAATTTGTTTGCAGAAAAGAGTAAAAAGGACAAAAAATTTAAGCTAACGTTGCACTACTTATGGACTGGATTGATGATTAGCTTATTTTTCTAGTAGTAGGCAAACTACTCGTTGAAAATGATAACAAAAGGTGAAATACAAAGTTTAAAAGAAATGAAAATTTGTGTTAGAGTTAGTTAACGTGTGACTAACGAGGAGGAATGAGCTTTTGCAGGTGAACCACATTTTTGAGTGGGGGAGAAAATAGAGACCTCTCCATTCATCACTGGCTTACACGGAAAAGTAGAGACGTGTGGTTAAGTAACTTTGCATGGTCCAATCTTTAACATACTAAACTATTGTGGATGATGTAAATCTTGAGAGATCCTTGTTCATAAGGTCGATGTGAATTTTGTGAAATATATTTGACGGGACGATATATTGGAAATCTACTTATTATGCATAGTGGAAAATAAAACAATTTTCAATTTTAACTAGGAATCGCTTTTGTGTTTAGATGGAAATTGTGATAAAAGTCATACATTTTGCGAGATCTACAAACTCCTTCGCTATACTTTCATTCCAACGGTCTTGATTTGCCACCCACAATTGTCCAATTATCCAATCTTCAACAGTGATCCACACAGAGAACAAGATTGTAAGATTAGAGTTTTCATCTTGTACTAGCTAGAATAATGAATTTTTCAACAAAATTGTAAATCCTAATCACGTATTTGTATAAGTCCAAACGGGCTTGGTCTGACCCGGTCCAATATTTGATTAACCCATTTAATTAAATGTGATCAGTGAATTAATATCCAATTAATTAATTCGGGCCTATAAGTAGCAATCCAATTAATTAATTTATACAACGCTTGTTAAATTAATTAATTGACAAATCATAATATTCCAGTTCTCCTTTTGTGTGCGACCCATCAGATTCCCGATCACGATGCCTAAAGACGTGAAATATTATTTTGATCTAATCAAAATGATAAATTAAAATACCCTTTTAATTTATCACCAATTTACACTCACTGTCCCAAATTGATATGTAGTAATGCGTTAGGACAATACATGTGACGGGAAATGTTCCATGGTATGACAAAATCAAACTCGTTTATTTATCGTGAAACTATAATCCCTTCATTAATATGATCCGATCAATTACAAGATATGAAAGTGTATCAATCTAGATTATCGATCACATCTTTCACTCTACTATTAAATCAATATAAGTCAAAAACTCATTTTCAATTTATGAGTACATCTTGGCCAAGAATTTCATTATCGACTTAATTGAATGAAATACATATCATAATCTTCTACTATTTAAGAGTGACGAATCCTCTATTGGTCATTCCCAACCTTTATACGATTCTTGACATACCCGAGCAATGTCGTATTAGTGGCACTTGGCAGAGGAACATCTAACACCGTCAAAGTATGACTTTCCTCATATAAGGTACTATGACGACCTCAAGTGAAAGGACCAATTCCATTACCGAATGTTAGAAATTAACCACTGACACTTAGATAGTTATCCATGTGGAATCTCTCGGCGAGTCTCCAATGTTTTGTTCTATAACAAAACATCCACATGTTCATTCAAGTGTCACCAAACTTTAATTTGTGAGATCAGCTACTTATTTCACAAATAAGGAATACCACATGTGATGGTCTATCCATAATAATGATATCCGTATCTCGTTATTACTTATGACCACAGACGATTTAAGATTCAATCATATATAATTTGTATCTTACAATCACAACTCCTTGTGATTAACAAATTATTAAGGTTTGAATCTACGGACTCCATTATTTAATTTAATTGAATATTAACTAAATAATAGATCTGCCATAAAATTGCATTAACTAAAAGGCGTTTATGTCCAAAGTCGATTGGACCTAGGCCATAACACTTACAAATTTCCACTTGGACTAGATCCAATCACTTATGTATCTAATATCATAAGAGTCTACATGACAATCATGTTTGTACTACGATAACTCTTTGTCAGTGGATCTGCAATTAATTGTGAAAATTCGTCTTTCTCTTTACATCATTTTATGTATTATCTCTTTGATGAGATTATATCGCTTTAATACATATTTGGATCATTGATGAGACCTTAGCTTCTTCACTTGTGCGATGACACTATTGTTATCACAATACAATGCAATGCGATCGACAATGTTAGGAACTATCCCAAGTTCATTAATGAACATCTTGATCCACATTACAACTCTTTGTTGCTTCTGAAGCAATCATGTATTAGGTTTCTGCCATTGAACCAACTGTTATTTCATGTTTGGAACCTTTCCAACATACCGCTTAAGAGTAAACTAGTTTCTCAATATAAAATCTTCTCAATATTAGGAATGCGACAATGTTCCCACTATCTTCTTGTAAACACACAATTCGTCTTCATATTCGATAAGATCAAACATTTTGATTTTTCATCAAATTGAAGATTTGAGCTCCAAGAGACTTGTTTTAACCCATAGTCATGGTATGCACCTATTGCAACCAAAACCCGAATGGACTTCAGCAAGACTACAGGAGAAAGGTTTCACCAGTGTCAACACTTAACCCGTTATTAGCCTTGCTTTGTATATATGGATATTCCCATTCATATCAACCTTTTCCTTGTAAACAATTTACAACATATGGGTTTTATCCCATTAGGAGGGTTGACCAAGGTCTCAGCCTTATTTACATACGTCGAGTTCATCTTGGATTTCATGACCTCTTGCTATCTCTTTTAAGTCAACATTTGACTTTGTTTTTGTACAATTAGTAGGTTCATCATCCTGGATCAGCAATGTCTGATTAGTAATCATGGATTCGAACATTCTTGAAGGTCGAATGATCCTACTAGATTCATATAAAGCTGACACGTCCTTAGGAGTCTATATTCCCTGATCAATAGTATGTCCCATATCAGATATGGGATCAAACTCGGATTTGTCTACTTGGTTAACTATATCTGTGGACTCTTGAACTCTTTCAAGTTCTATTTTACTCCCACTATCCTCTACTAAAGTAAACATTTTTCTCTAAGAGGGCAATATGTCGTGAGAAGAAGACTTTCTTCTCAATGGGTTAATAGAATTGATATCCAAATATCTATTTTGGATATCCCACAAATATGTATTTATCGAATTTAGTCTTAAACTTATCCGATTCAATGTGTTTCAAATAAGCGTCATAGTCCCAAACTTTCATATGAGATAAATTGGGACTATTACCTTTCCATAACTCGTATGGAGTTCTGTTAACCAATTTAGATGGGACATGATTTAGTGTGCAGCACACTACAATCAGTGCATGACCCCAAAACAGATTTGGAAGATTTGCATGACTTGTTATTAATCGCAGTATATCTAATAGTTTACGATTCCTTCTTTCGAATACACTGTTATGTTGCAGTGTATGTGGAGGAGTCCACTGCAAGAAAATCGCATTCTCTCTTAAATAATCTAGAATTTCATTTTTAAGATATTCCCATCTCGATCGGATCTTGATGAGAGGATATCTTTACCTATTTGTTTATTTACTTCTGGTTTAAATCCTTCAAACCTTTCAAGAGCTCATGCTCGAATTTCATCTAACATACATGGCCATTTTCGAAATAGTCATTAATAAATGTGATGAAATAAGAGAAATCTTATCTAGCATTAACCGACATGGGTCTACATACATCACTATGTATTAGACCAGTAATCATGCAGGATATTTCTCCCTTTCAAATAAAAGGAGATTTGGTCATTGTGCTTGATAGAGATGATTTGTACTTGTCAAATGATTCAAAATCAATTGACTCCACATATACATCTCTATGTAATATTGGAATTGCATTTTATCTATATGACCAAGTCTGCAATGCTAGATTTAGGTATTATTTAAATTATCACTTTTATGCCTTTTAACTTCTATACTCATTATAGAATGCTTAATATTTAGAACATAAATGTTATTTGTAGCTTACCATACCATAAAGACCTTAATCAAGATAAGCATGAACAATAATTGTTCTTAACATTAAAATAGTTCATGTCCAAACATGAAATTCATTTAATGTTTTGGTTATGGTTGGTATAAAGTTACATTTCTCTAATTCCAATACTAAGCCTAAAGGCAATTGTAAGAAGTATACTCCTACAGACAATATAGCAACCTTTGCTCATCTTCAATGTGCAGGTCAACTTTTCCATTTTGGAGTGGTCTACTTCTATTTAGTTTCTTCATATTTGTATAAATATGAGATCCACATCTAACATTGAATACCTATGAAACTCATGAAGTAGATATAAGTCTTGCAATATTTCTTCCATTGACTTTTTCATTCTACAATGAAACTAAGGGTTATTAGATTTGGTATTTCCTTCACTTTGACGATTTTAGCCATATTGGACACTTTCCCAAAACCCCTTTAGATTTCCTCTCAATATCCCTAGAGGAATTAATGGCTTGCCCACTTGCAACTTTGATAATGGGCATAAAAATTTTAAGTATGTTAAGCAACTCAATGAGTGTGGGTTCGAGCTTATTCATATCATAATTCATAATTAGTATGAATAACTCTCAGACAGAAATTGCAGAACTAAGTCAATACTCAGTTCCTGGTTCATTATTGAACTTAATTGAGACAACTTCTCAATACCAAACATCTTCAGTACATGAGTACTGACTGAAGATCGCTCTGTCATTTTGCATCGGTATAGTTGCTTGAAAGTTTCATATCCTTCCACACATGATTATTATCATACAACTATTTGAAATGAAAAATCATGCGTTAGCATCTATACTCTCAAATTGCTTTTGTAACTCAGGTGACGTAATGTAAACATTACATATGTTGCAGTACTATTGTCATCATCGTGTTATTATAGCAGCCACCTCTTCGTTAATTGAGTCATCACTAGATGTCTCCAGAAAAGGGCTACTTAAGGATACCCAACTTTCTTATACCTGAGAACAATTTTCAAACTGCGGTGCCAATCAAGAAAATTTGATTTGGTTGTTGGCATCTAGTATGTCGCTCAAATACACATGGTTACTCACGATTCAATAAATATAAATGACAAAAAGAAAAAGAATAATATATAAAATACATCAATTAATTTAACATGAAATTTTATTAAATTAATTATACTCCCACTGTTTAACGCAAATTTATAATCCTCTCACATAAATTCATAGAGTTGGAATCTCAGCTATTATGCCAAGACCTTAAGTGTACTGATCGAACCTTAATATAACATTTGGATAGATACTATTATTAATTGTATCTCCATACAACTCCCAAATCATTAAACTGACATCCTTTTATCTTTACACATGTTATGGTTAACTTAACATGCCTCTAAAATTTATCTCCTTGAATGTACTCAACAAAAGATAAATTTTAGTTAAGTTGGATTCATCATTTAGAAATATCTAATATTTCATAGTGTTAAACATATCCCTAATAAACCAGTCTTGAGTGTACTCAACAAGTTGAGACGATTTGGGACTCTGATTTTTCATTATAATAATGGAAGGCGAATAATAAATTGACTTAATATTTTATTGAGGGATTTTGCGTTCAAAAGTCTCATCCACATCGATACAATCATATATATAATTCATTACACACACACACACACACACACACACACACACACACACACATATATATATATATATATAACCATCTTCATGGTTTCCTCCTCTTCTTGTGTCTTCAATTAGTCCAGTTGCAACCTGTATTCTATACTAGATGGCACGTAGGCATAAATGAAATTGGACTCGCAGGCCCATAGTAACAATAACAATAATGGACTTGCAGGTCCAAAATGATTAAGAGCTCGCAGACCCGTAATAATAACAACAATAACGAGCTCGCAGACCCAAAAAAATTAAGAGCTCGTAGGCTCATAAAATGGCAAGAGTAAAATTAACCATTCAACACATCCATATGGTCGAGTCCATAGTCATCCACTAATAATACATTCATCACATAAATGTATGCCTATATAATATCCAATATTATATGCAAACATATTTCAAATTTCTAGCAATTAAGATCGTCTAAACTATTTTAGACAAATGGATTGAAACAATTAAAAAAATTAATCATATTGATCTATTAATTTAATTAGCCAGCATATTTAATTAAAATTAAATTTTAATAAAATATTGAATTAGAGTCCAACTCTAATTCCATAATTATAGGACGGAACTAGTTAATTAAAATCAAATTTTGATTAAATGTCAAATTAGAGTGCAACTCTAATTTCAAAGCTTAAGGAGGTGGGATTTAATCAAAATCAAATTTTCATTAAATAGCAAGATTAGAGTCCAACTCTAAACCCTAGATTTATGTTGAATTTATTTAATTAAAATCAAATTTTAATTAAAACCATATTAGAGTCCAACTCTAATTTTAAGGAAAATTTTAGGGCGACACAATTTAATTAAAATCAAATTTTAATTAAAAGTCAAATTAGAATTCAATTCTAATTTCAAGAACATATTCAGGTGAATAATTGATTAAAATCAAATTTTAATTAAGTGTTGTATTAGAGTTCAACTCTAATTTAAATTGAATTAAGATTTTAATTTAGGATAAAACTCCTAAATAAAATAAAATTCAATTAGGGTCAAAATTTGTTATATAAGCTAAAATCTAATTTTAATGAAACTATAAAAGTCATTAATTTTAAATAAAAATTTAAATTCGGGTCAAAATTTAAAATTATAGGTCAAATCCATTTAGAATATAATTTTAAAACCATTTTAAAATTCAATTTCAAAACCATTTTGGAAATTACAACTTGACCCAATTAAAATTTATTAACAAGGCCCTCAAATACTGAAAATGCATAGGAGCCCCTCGATTTAAAATTTACAAACTGATCCTTGTCATATAATTGTAGACGGACCCCTGAAATTTCAAAAATTGCATGCCAGCCCTCCATTTAAAATTTACAGATTGACCCCCTTTTCCTTTAATTGCAGACAAGTCCCCATAATCTCATAAATTTCAAGAGAAGCCCGCATCCATTACCCCAAATCTGAAAACCCTAGAATTCGCCTTCTCCGTTCTCTCCTTGTTGCGACGCCGACTGCTTCACCCACTGCCACAAGCATCAACGTTGTGCGCTGCTGCAATTTTCAACAGTGGATGATGCGGTGACCAGCGATGCCCAGTGCTTCTGTAAGCCTGCTGCCTTGCGTCGAGCGCTACAGCTGCCATGGCCGACAACACCGCCAGCCATAATAAAAAAATGATCTAGTTTTTTTTTTTTTCAAATCAAATTTCAAAAATTTTATTTTCTTTACAAAATCAAATTTTGAATATGAAAAATAATTTTCTTAATTTCTAGAAACAAGAATAAGAACAAAATCAATATTTGATTGTTCCCAAATATTCAAAACAATTTCTAACAAACAAAAAGTAGGCTCTGATACTACTGTTGAGAATCTACTTATTGTATGTAGCAGAAAATAAAATAATTTTCAATTTCCACCAGGAATTGCCTTTATGTTTAGATAAAATTGTGATAAAAGTCTTACCTTTTGTGAAATCTGCAAACTTCTTTGTTATTCTTTCATTCCAACGATCTCGATTCGTCATCCACAGCTGTTCAATTGTCCAGCCTCCAACATTGATTCACACAGAGAACAAGATTGTAGGATTAGAGTTTTCTTCTTCTACAACATTGTAAATCCTAATCGCTTATTTATATAAGCCCAAAACAGGCTTGAATTAGGGCCTATAAATAGCAATCCAATTAATTTATTTATTCAACGCTTTTTAAATTAATTAATTGATAGATCACAATGTCCCAGTTCTCCTTTTATGTACAACCCATCAGGTTTTCAATCACGATGCCTAACAACGTGAAATATTATTTTGATCTAATCAAAATAATAAATTAAAACACCCCTTTAATTTATCACAAACTCACACTCGCCGTCACAAATTGACATTTAGCAATGTGTCAAGGCAATACATATGACAAAACCAACTCGTTTATTTACCGTGAAACTATAATCCCTTCCTCAATATGATCTGATCAATTACGAGATATGGAAGTGTGTCAATCTCGATTATCGATCACATTTTTCACTCCGCTATTAAGTCAATATAAGTTAAAAACTCATTTTTGACTTATGAGTACACCTTGGCCAAAGATTTTGTTATCGACTTAATTGAATGAAATGCAAATCATAATCTCTTACTATCTAAAAGTGACGAATCATCTATTAATCCTTCACAACCTTCATACAATTCTTGACATACCTGAGCGATGCCGTATTAATGGCCCTTAGCAGAGTAACATCCAACACCATCGAAATATGATTGTCCTCATATAAGGCACTATGAAGACCTCAAGTCAATGGACCAATTTCATTACTGAACGTTAGAGATTAACTACTGACATTCAGATAGTTATCCATGTGGAACCTCTCGGCGGGTCTCCAATATTTTGTTCTATAACAAAAGATCCACGTGTTCATTCAAGTGTCATTACACTTTAGCTTGTAAGATCAGCTACTTACTTCACAAGTAAGAAATGTCACACGTGATGGTCTATCCGTAATAACGATATCCGTATCCCGTTATTACTTACGACCACAGACGATTTAAGATTCAATTATATGTAATTTGTATCTTACAATCACAACTTTTTGTGATTAACAAATTATCAAGATTTGAATCTACGAACTCTATTATTTAATTTAATTGAATATTAATTAAATAATAGATCTACCTTAAAATTGCATTAACTATATATTAAAAGGTGTTTATATCCAAAGTCGATTGGACTTAGGGCATAATACTTACACGATAGATTTAAACTAATATGCTTTAATTATGATTGTTAAGAATTTAAATAAAATGAATTCGTAAATTGGGATTGAATTAGATTGCAAAAAACAAATATGGTAGACAATTCTAAATTAATTGAAAAAAAAATCAAAATAATATGGTAAACTTTATTTTGTCAGGTGAGACACTGAGGTAGATTAACCAAAGTAACATTTAGGGCTTGTTTGAACCACATTATTTTCAAAAAAATACGTTCTTCAACAGTGATTTGACATCATTTCAACAACACATTTTTCAATAAAATAATATTACACGCAAATCTAAAACTTTCCTTATTTTTTAACCACACATTTCCCATTGATTTGACATGAACAATGCATTTTTTCTAGAATGTGGCTCAAACATGGACTAAGCCCAAAAAGACTATGTTTCAAGAACTAGGTGTGGACATTTTGGTAAGAAGATTTTATATGCACTTACGGTGGATTGTCCACTTAAATCATGACACATGATTATTTGTGCATAGTTAACTTTTACTTAGTTTCAAATTTTATTTTTTTTTATTATCAAATTTTCCACTCAAATGATATGTGTCTTTTGTTTCATCTAAGAACTCTTAATTCCTTCTTTCTTTCTTTTTGTATATTTCTTATAGATTCTGCCATTTCCCCTTTGTTTTAAATAAGATTACTTTTTTCTTCAAGGTAATCCATTGAAAAAGACGAATAAGAAGAGTTTTTAATCCAAAACTTTCTTATTAACTTATTAGTAAAAAACTTTGCCAAACATGCAGTTTTCTCAATTGACTTCGTTATTAATTAAGTTTATTTGCTCCTAGCCGGGGGCGAATCTAGGGGTCGAGTTCAGCTAGAGCGGATTGTGAGCATTGGGAGCTTACTATAGACCGTCAACATTCGTGGTAGCGGGATTGTTTATTAATATTTAATTAAATAATATTCGAAAAATCATACGAATTAGAACTAGATACACCACTAGAACTAGAATTAGGTACGAAATTTCATTTTGGATGAAAAAATCATTCCATAATCTGAAAAGTGTCCTAATTTATTTTTCAATTAATTATGCAATATATATTAACAAAATACCAATATTCAGTTTACAATTAAAGTTAATTAAACAAGCATTATTATATTAACAAAATTGAAATTATTTATGTGCTTATATCAATTTTATATGCTTGTATGATTCCACTTTTTCACAGTTGATTTTTTTGTGAACGAAAAGTGGAATATTTTATTAATTAAATAAGTTTTGTTCAAAGATTCCTTATGAGACTAAGGCCAATTTTCCTACAAATTCATCATCCACTAATTGACCAAACTCTCAAATCAATTGATTAGAGGAAGGAAAAAAGAAAAGAAAAAAAAAATTAAGAAGAGGGACAAAGCACTGGTTAAAATGTTTCTACTTGCATTAAACTAGTAAAATAGAACACATATTATTTTGTTACATTATATGTTAAAAATAAATAAGTGTCATGATGGTAAAGTAGTCAATATGTTTAAGGGAAGTAGCAAGTTCGAATCACCTTCCTTACTTTTGTTTTGGTAAAAATTGTTGAAATTAAAAATTTTTAAAAATATTGTTCTTGAAGAGTTTCGAAGACAGAATCGTCAATTCAATAGTGGAAGGATTAAACAGCTAAACTACCAGAGATGTTTGTTTTTAATATGAATTATCAAATATATAATCTAAAAATTTTATTTGTTATCAACAAAAAAAAAATCCCTGACGAATGCGCCGCCACCTAGATCCGCCCTTGCTCCTAGCGAGCATGATGTCTACTATGTAAGAGTTATAAGCAACAACTTAAGTAGAATTTTCGAGTCTTCATCACATGACTTTTATGGCGAATGTCAATTGGGGAAATTTTAACACAAGACACGTGTTAAAAAAATCCCTTTAAACAGGAAGAGTGTATAATTGTTTCGTGCGGGTAGTCGTTAACAATTAAGAAGGAATCAGACGATTATGTAAGGAACGGACCTCTTGAGACAAAGTCCCAAAAAGGGGTGTTTTATTGGCAATGATTTACAATTGGAACTAAATAGAATGCCTCCAAGGGGCGTAAGCACACGAGTACTGAAAGAAAATGTTTAAGTTTAAACTAAGAAATCGAAATTACATATTCTCTGTTTGAGAGTTTTTGATTCGGGGTCCCTCTCTCTATGTCTTCTCTTTCTTTAATATTCCTTTGATGATTTTTTCGTGACAAACCGCTTGAAAACTGCTTGATTGCTGTATAACTACCCACTTTCTTTATAGTGGCTAACTTGTCGTGGAACTGCCATCCCTAACTGTTGCCATTACTCTTTGTCGTTCAACCGCCTTCAACTGGACTCCTTGAATCGTGGAATATGATAAGATCACTCAATAACTACTTCAGTAACTGTTATTCTAGATAAACATAATGTTTTACACTTGCTAAAATCCAGGGTGATTCGAAAGTTTGGGCGAGGACGTGGTCATCGCTTTGGGCGACTGTAAGGTATTCTATTCGCTCAGATCCTGGGCGTCTTGCAAGCTTAGGCGATGATGTTACCGTGTCTGTGGGCTTCCACCGCATTCATCAATAATCCAGTTTGGGCCTTTATCCTGAATTCCTCAATTGGGCTTCACTCTTTGGGCTATTTGATTTGGGCTGCACTTTTAGTGTATCAACAATTATCCCCCAATATGGCAGAATTAATACTAATTATTAATCTTTGCCATATTCACTTTGTATTTTCCAGCAATATTTGAAATTCCCAAGAATTTCAATCATTTTTTCCTTCTACAGTCTAAAAAAGTGCAACGTTACAAACCCTTATAAACCAAAAAGACACGCCATTTCATTGCACCACTTAACCACGTCTATATTTCGTGCTTCTTCCTAGCTATTTTACTGTTCATCTTCTTGCTTCTCTGCTATGTTTCTCAGGCAAACCTTATCAAAACCGTACTTTGTTTCCAATGGCGACTTCACAAACTCAATTTGATGATTCCTTTAGTTTCGAAGATTTCCAGAAAATCCTTACTAGGCCATATGTAAATCCAAACTTCCTTACACAAGTTAGTGCTGACCTCAATGAATTCTATTTGGGTCCATCGTTCAATAATGCCGAAGCTGTCGGACAAGTGGCGGTGGGCCAGCTGTTCCCTTGCATTCAAGGTCCTCCATTCCTGAACTCTAAGACAATTGAGGCCGATTCGCGAAAAAGGTATTCGCACTTGGCCCAAAGCTAATGTTATTTTTTGTAGATGATATGCACGTCTTGTGAATCATGGTCCCACTAAGGCGATTTTTGATCGTGCTAGGATTTCAGATTTATTAGAAATTACTCTTCAACCCCCAATTTTTGATCCAATGCTTTTTCCTATTGCTTTGAGTTTTTGGTCTTCTGAGTATAATACCTTTGTTTTCCCCATTGATCCCATGTCTATTACTCTAAGGGACGTTAGAGCCCTAGTAAATCTTTCGCCTTTGGACGATACAATCTTTCCTGGTATTTTGATTTCCAGTGTTGCCCCCAAATTTGACAAGAAATTGACTGAGTCCTATTCAAGCCTGCAAGGCTTTTATAATCACTCAAGCGCTAAACCTTCCCATGCTGAGCGTGTGGCCTTTTTTCAAAATTGGCTCTGTAAATATATTCTTTGCGTGCCAAGTATGAAACCTTATATGAGTTATTTACCTATAGCGCATGAATTGGCGCGTGACAGGCCTTTGAACTTATGTTCTTTCTTTCTAGCCGCCCTTTATAGAGGCATGGCTTCCTTTCAGTTTCAATTGAAGAATGGTGTATCTCCCACTGGCAGTGGCCCCCTTTGGTTCACTCAACTGTGGTTGAGAGCATATTTTCCACCACTTGGTACTCCATCCATTTCCAGTCGTTCTACTAGCTACTATGGGCTAGCCATTGATCCTCTAACCCCTGTAAATATGTCCAGTAGGGACATTTTTTCATTCTTTTATACTTTAAATTCGATTCCTTCCTTCTTTCCTTTTCCTGCTCATTTGATTCCAGATTATGTGCAACCTCCATCCACCCTAGACAACGCGAGTGCCTCCCTGCTTGTTTGTGTTCAATTTTTGATTGGAAGGGAATTGTTCCACGATATCTTAACTGGAACCAATGCCAAAGCTGGGGTTGAAATATATGCTCCCCAATTTTTTGCTCGCCAACTTGATTTTGGCCAAACTTGGCCTGTTCCTCCTTGTTACTCCAAAAATTTGATAGACCGCTTTCACACCATTAATAGGGCAGAGGCACAAGATATAGATCTTCGCAATATTCTTTTGACGAGCAAATTTTCATTAGCCCCTTTCAATTCTAGCCGTGCTATCCATCTTCTTTTTGAACAACTTTGGCCATCAGTAAAACGCCGATTGTTTGCAACTGATGCTAATCGTGCCTTCCATTTACTGGACTAGTCAAGCACTCCCTCTACTTCCCCTGTTTTGGTCACCCCTGTGTCCATTAGGAATCCTTCTTTCCCTACTCGTGCTAAACATTCTATCCATCCATCTGCTTCTCTACCTGCCTAGGCTATTGCAACTAAAAGTGTCTTAAGCTGCAAACGGCCAGCTTCAGCATCTCCCACTTTGCAGGATGATGATGATGATGATGCTCTTATCCTTAGGAGAAAGGTAATTGAATTTGTTTATTCCCAAACATACTTTTCTATGTACTAATGGTTTACCTGAATTTTTCAGAAAAGTTCAGCTTCTCCTTCGAAGGCTTTGGTTCTGGCAGCTCCTACTCCATCATCTTCTGCGGGAGCTACTTCGTCCAAATCAGCTGATGAAGGGATTTTGCTTAAAGAGAAACCCTTAGTCCCAAAACCTTCATCATAACTAGTAGAAAGGCCATCTCCTTCCCAGGACGTCGACCCCCCAAACGTTGAACCAGAAGGTAATACATATTTTGATGTTTTACCTTTGCTTGTGCTATTGGTTTCTGATTCGTTGCTTCTTTGAATTATGCAGAGGCTCCCATGGGCCTGTCCGTTGCGATAGAGTCTTCTCGTCCAAATAAGGGTAAGTCCCCGCAGGTGGTGGAGTCAACTGGTGATAGGCCTGAACTTTCCAAAATTGCTGATGAGGTAACCTTTTGTTTCACTTTCATTTTCGCTTTGTTTATTGTAGCGAAAGTCCTTAATGTTGGCATTTTTCTTTGCCGGATGCTGATGACATTGTGCGTTCTATCCAGGACTTGTTCACTTCTTGAGGACAAGTCAAGACGTCTCGCCCTACTTGAGTCAGTCATCCTTCTGCTTCTTCAGAGGAAAATATGAAGTTTCTCAAGTAGTCGATATTTCAGTACGTGTCTTTCATGGACATGGATATCGGCCAAGCTAGTGTTACAAAACATAAGGATAAGCTTGAGCTGTTGAGTGTGAAATTGGCGCAAGTACTTACACTTCCGTCGCTCAATGTTTCTGCTGACTTTAAAGCGACGTTGAAGGTTGTTCACTCTGACATCCTCTTCTTGCTAGCCAAAAATGTTGAACTGAAGGCCAGGAGTACTCAATACCTTCGTGCTGCATCTGAAAGAGAGTCTTTACTTCTAGAGATTAATAAAGCCGAGGATGAATTAAAAGAAATCTCTTCCGACATTATGATCGAAGACTCTTTGATGACAAGTTTGGCTACAGAGATGAAGGAGCTTCAGGCAAAAATGGACGACTTTAGGGCGTTGCTAAAAAGTGTAATACTTCCAAAGAAATTGAACGAACCAAGTCTTTGGTCGAGCAGTACAAAAAGCTGGAAGTTGATGACGATTTTGCAGCTGAATTAAATGTCGCTTCTTCTCAGCAGAGCGAAGATTGGAGGAGACTTAGGGAAAGGATTCGTTCGGCCTGGGGTGAATTGTAATTAAGATATCTAATGCCTTAACTTTCCTTTTGTAACTTCGTACTAACTTTCCCTTGCTAATTTTGAATGTAACAGCAGATGTCGTCATTAATGAACGACTAGTTTATCTACTTGCGTATTGATTGGCATTGTCTTTAATCATCAACTTCCCAAGCATTTAATTGCTTTATGCTAAAATTCATGTACATTCTTCCTTGGTGTTTTCGTCTCTTTTCCCAAGACTTTGGACCATTTGGTTTTAGTTATTAGGTATGAATGTGGCCATTCACATTCTGTCTTTTTACCTTCACGCACCTATAAATGCATGTGTATTTCGCACTTATCATTTTCATTTCCATTCTTTTTCTTCAAAAACTAATTTGCTGCCATCGTTTGGCACTTCAACAATTGATCCAAAATTTTCGTCTTCCATAGAAATGGATCATTCGATCCTCCCATTTTGCTATCTGTTTTGATGCTACCTTTGGTATGGGAGATATAGAAAATATTCTTTGGCCAGCAAAGTTCTTCCCATCGTCTCCATGTTCTCTATAAGGAGTTCAATGATGGAAGGCAATTTTTGAGGATGTTTTTCAAGCTACTTTGCTCGCTGAGTGCTTCTCAGTCTCCTTGCCCATTATTGCAGCAATGCGATTAGGCAGGCGATTTGAGGGTGCTTGTTGTAAAATTTTGTTTCCAAGTGTACGACCCGTAACAAGTAATAGTGGACCTAAGAGTCCGGTTATCGATCTTACAAGGACTATTTTCTAGCACTTAATTTAATCTTTCTTTAACTACTATTTGACGAATATAAATCAAAGGTTATAAAATCTGGGCTTTAATCTAAATTCTAGAAAATAAATGAATGTTCACACAATTTGTTGGAGAATTAAATAATGAATGGATGTTAGGGTAGAATAACTTCACCAATTGATCATCTTTACATTTCAAATTAAAACTCAATTCTAATGTAGTGTTCGGTCGAATTCTCCTATTGTATTCAATTTACCCCTCTCGAGTTCTCATTGAGCCTATTTAACTAATTAAATTTCATATCTCTATGCAAATTCAACTTAGTTAAACGAGTTCTATATTTTAGGAATTCAATTATGACCGCAATAAATGGTATAGGTATCTCTACTCGTTATACCAATGTATTGGATTTTACTACATGGTCTAAATTATAAACTCATATCTCTATTTGTAAAGAATTCACAAAAATCATCAAATTATTGATCGGGTAATGCATTCATCTCATAGCAAAATCAACACATGGAAAAATTAAAAATTGAAAGTCTTAATAAGAAAATGTAAAAGATCCCAATTGGTTACATTATTCCCCCTAACAATGAATTTAGCTACTCATAATCCAAGAAAAAAAGAAGGAATTTGTCTTAGAATACATCACTGAGTTTGAAATAAAGATGTAGAAGAAAAAGTGGAATTCTTGCACCAAGATCTCCTTCCTATTCCAATAAATGCTTCCAATCTTCAATTCTTAGTGTTAATCTTCTTGAATTTCTCCTTTGAATCTCCCTTCTTGTTGTTTTCTCTCCAATATGTCAGAACCCCTCAAAAGTATAAGGAAGATGTATTTATAGGTACCCCTCCGTTTTTATGTAGAAGTAGGGTTTTTATAGATTTAAAAAGGGCCCAAAAACGCGCCCTAAATCGCCAATCGCAGCGCCTAAGCGCTGTGTCTTCAGCGCCAAGGCGCTACCTCTCGGGTCCAAATTTCATCTTTTTTCCGTTTCATAGCGCCTAGGCGCTATGAGTGCAGCGCCTAAGCGCCGTCTTTCTACCCCAATTCCGTGTTTTTGGCCTCTTCGTCCACTTTAATACTTCTTTTCACATCGCTTCTCCTTATCTTCAAAACAATACTAACAAACACATCAAAAACGTTCTATACTCATAAAATCTAGCATTTAATCAAGCTAAAATTGTGCGAAAATCATGAGTAGAACAAACTCATCAAATACCCCCAAACTTAACCATTTGCTAGTCCTCGAGCAAACACTAAAACCCATAAAAATAATTAATGGACATACAAGCACAATCAAGACAAACAAAATCACTTAAAATAAATTTCGCTAGATAACTTGCCTTCATATCTTAGAATTAAAAACATAACTTCGATTCCATGAACCACTTCAAAGCTATAATGCAAAAGTTAAATTCTTACTTATTCAATGCAAAACGGGTGTGTGTGTGGAGAGTCAAGTGCAACGCTGTACAATAATAAGTTGACCCAATTCCCGACCTTAGAAGTCAAATTTTTCCTTACTTTGCTCGTGGGATTCACACACCCCCAAACTTATTTTCTTTTCTCTTTCCAATGGTGTAACCTAATGTTAAATTTTCAATACTAATTTCTTACATCACTCAAGTTTGATTAGATTTTACTGATTGTAGTTCCACATGTCAACAAATGAGGATTCTCCTTATTTTTGACTGCTTCAACCTCTAAGAATCAACCAAGTTACTTACCCCTTATCAAATGTCTAGTTCTCTAAAACAAGTGTTCGGGGCTTAATCAAGGCATTTGATATCTCTTTTTTTTCTCTTTTTTTAATTAATTTTTTTTTCATATATATCTTTATTCTTTAATCACTCTTTGTGCAGATGTCTCTCCCTTAAACTTTCTAAATAACCCCTGTAGCGAGCTTTAGGCCGATGACTCCCAAATCAGATGATTTTAGGGTACCAGGTTTTAAACCCTTATAGGCTTAATCACTCGAGTCATAAAGGCTACGAAGAGACGATTCACAATGAGATTATTAAAGTTGTCCTCGTTGGGATCTTTTTTTTTTCATGCGGTGATTAGTGCAATACCCCTTATTAAACACCTATCCTCGAAAATCGACCTCTAACTTAAGGTTTTCACCCAATTTTCGTCCCATTAGTCTCAGACAGTCCACACAAAAATTAACACACACGAAATCCACATTTATCTTCAAGTTTCCCTATAACAGTGCAATCATCCAAACGTCCAAAGTTTGGTTTAAGGGTATTGTGATATTTAATGGTTGTTTGGGTTGAGCATCTAAGTTCTCTATTTCAACTTATAAACGTGAATCAACATACTCGTGCACAACGCTACAATCAACTCACGTGCAAAGAATAATTTTTGTTTCACAAGAATAAGCAAAAATCTAACTCAAACACATAACTCGTCCACAATTCATAAATCAACGCATGTTCTCAATTACACATATCAATACCGGTAAGGTTATCTAACACACACGAGCATGTAAAAACACGATTTTTTTTGGAAGAATAAAAACACAAACAAGCAAATCACACATAAGCATTCGAGGAACTCAACAACGTAAACAAAATTATTCACACTCCTCCAAAGTTAACGGAAACATTGTCCTCAATGTGAAATAGAAACAAAATGGGGAGGAGACTTACTTGACGGATGACGACTAATCGTCGTCCTCGACATCGTCATCTTGGGTATTCGGAGTAGGATTGGCAGCGTGATCAGGTAGGAAAGGTGGCTGAGGAAATATTCGATCAGGGTAAATTGAAGCTAATACCACATTGGACTCATGTTCATAATGGAATTGCTCGCACAATGTATTTTGCATCAAATTCATTTGCAATTGCATGTCATGAAGTTGAGCGGCAAGGGCAGAAGTGGGATCCCTAGCTGGTGTCGGTCGGCGTGAACGAGGCGGCTGGTCGCTCCGAGAAGGGGGTGGAGCACTGGTGGATTCGGAGCGGCGTAAGAACTTCCAAGTACGTGCTCGTGTGATAGCCGGTTTGGGGTGCACAACCTCCTCAATCGGGTATGTGACAACACCACCCGCTAAGCAAAGCTCATAAATCAACGAAGGGTGCCCTAGACCACCTATAGTCAATCCTCTCAAAGTGTGTAAGATGTTGTTGTGAATAACTTTACCAACATCAATGAATAGGCGGCATTGAATGGCATAATTGAGGGTCGCCCGTTCTTTTGTTACTTCACTTAAGTTGCTACTAGGAATAAGTTTACCAGAAATGAAGTGGTGCCAAGCCTTACAACACGAAGTCATACCAGAAGCAAGGAAGTTAATTACATCAGTCTCCGAACGTTTCCATGTAGTGCCAGTTGTAGTCAAGGCTTGAATAACCTCATCAGGATCAACACCCTCATCACGAAGTCTAGAGTACTCGTCATTTTCAATATCTTGCAAATGATAAAACCTGTTGATCGAGGTTCTATCAAACGATATCTATTTACCCCGCACAAATACTCGAAAATCTCGATGCTCCTTCGCATTGGCATAGAACTCCCTAACAACCGGAATTAGCGCCGGTCGTGGTTGCCGAGCAAACACCTTCCAATTCCACCGACCTATTTGCTCTGTCATATAATTGTCAGAACCACGTTCAGGGATACAGTTCTTGTGTACCACCAAGCTATTATAACGTTCAGCGGCCTCGGCACTAATGAATTTGCTCCTGTCAAATGAGCTAGAAGAGGAGGCTGCGGCTTTAGATCTCTTTTTAGGTGGCATTGGACCTATACAAGGGTGAACAAGCAAACCATGAGCAAAAACAGTAATGATGGAAAATAAGGCAAGGCTAAAAATCTAGCCATAAGAGGAAACTATGGTCGAACGTGCAATAGATGTATTCTAACCCCAATTTTCAATTCACGATCATCTACATGGTAATTCCCACATAATTCAATTAGCACAATAGCCAAAATAGCTCCTTGTACCCAACTAAGTTCACCTAGACAATTCATCAAACACATTAAAGGCACCAAATTTCCACCAAAAATTGCCCATAATTTGGGAGTAATTCATGCCACATTATTCGCACCACACACAAAGTTCTTGACACTACAACAAGGCAAGCCCTCCTCTTAACATAATTAACAAAAATAGGCACATAAAAGCAACAACTATCATGTAAGAGGAGCAAATACAATAGCCATACCTAGAATGGTGTTGTGAAAACTAATTGGGATGGATGAATTCACACTTATCAACAATGAGATATGGAAAACAACAAAGGGGAGGGGGATGGTGAGGGGGAGGGGGGCAAGAATATGTGTAATTGAAAGAATAGTGATGTGGGTGAGGTGATAAAATAAATTCAACCAAAAACAAAACAAAATAAGGAAAGAGAGGGGAAGAGTGTACCTTGGAAGGGTTGAGGAGGAGATGAAAAGGGGTAAACTCAAGGGATTGGAGAAGAAGATGAGAGGGAAGAGGGAGGAGATGAGAGGGAAAAAGGGTTGGGAAAAGTCGTATGTGAGGAGGGATGGGGGTTTAGGTTACAAGAAATAGAAAAAAAAATTAAAAAAAATTGGGGGAGGGGGAGGGGGAGGGGGGAAGGGTCAAGTTCGCAGCGCCTAGGCGGTACGTTTCTGCCTAACTAGGCAGATGTAGCGCCTGGGCTCTGCGAACACAACGCCTAGGCACTGCATTTTTGCCGAAATAGGCAATTTCTCAGCGCCTAGGTGCTGAGTTTCTGCCTTGTTTTGTAATTTTTTTTAACCTCACCCTTTTCACACTCATTCATTTTCATTGTAGAACTCAAATTCCGCAATATGTAACCTTCATGGATTCTCCTACAGAAACAAACAAAAGAAAGTGTTACTACGATAGCATAAATTATTAAAGGAAGAAAACAAAATCAAAGCATAAACCAATAATCAAATAAAGAGTAGAGCTTGGGTTGCCTCCCAAGAAGCGCTTCTTTTAAGTCATTAGCTGGACGTAGTGCCGCAATTATTGGGGAACAGCTAGATAAAGACTCTCTTTAACGGTGGGGAAATCTTCCACATAATGCTTGATGCGTTGACCATTTACTTTGAAATTTCCTTTAGTTGGATGGTGTAATTCAACTGTCCCGTAGCGAAACACCTGAGAGACTGTAAAAGGGCCGGACCATCGAGACTTCAATTTTCTTGGAAAAAGTTTAAGATGGCAATTGTATAATAGCACTTGATCCCCTACTCGAAAAATTCGTTGCCTGATGTTCTTGTCGTGCCATTGCTTTGTCCTTTCCTTATAGATGGATGCATTCTCATATGCCTCTCTTCTGAATTCCTCCAACTCATGTAACTGTAGTACTCTTGTTTCTCCAGCCTTTTCGAGGTCCATGTTTAACTGCTTCAATGCCCAATACGCTCTGCGCTCAAATTCCACTAGTAGGTGGCATGCTTTCCCAAAGACTAGTCGGTATGCGGACATTCCTATAGGTGTCTTGTAAGTTGTACGATATGCTCATAAAGCATCGTCCAATTTTTTTGACCAATCCTTGCGAGATGCATTCACAGTGACCTCCAAAATTCTTTTCAATTGTCTGTTTGATGTTTCCACCTGTCCACTTGTCTGAGGGTGATAAGGAGTGGCAATTTGATGTTGTACTTCGTACTTATGCAAAACTGCCTGGACCAACCGATTGTGGAAGTTCATTCCACCATCACTTGTAATGGCCCCAGGTGATCCATATCGGTTAAATATGTGTTTCTTTATGAAGTCCACCACCACCCTTGCGTCATTTGTAGGCAATGCTTTAGCTTCTACCCATTTTGAAACATAATCCACCGCAACTAGGATGTACCGATTGTTGCAAGATGATGGAAACGGACCAATAAAATCAACCCCCCAGACATCAAATATTTTCACTTCCAAAATGTTGTTAAGTGGCATCTCGTGACGCGCAGATATGTTACCTGTTCTTTGACACTTATCGCATGACCTACAGAAATTGTGGCAGTCCTTGAATAATGTAGGCCAAAAGAAACCACATTGGAGCACCTTTGCTGCTATTTTAGTGGGGCCAAAGTTCCCTCCATAAGCCGAAGCATGTACTCGTGAAAGGATCAGTTTCATTTCATCCTCAGACACACATCTCCTAATGATCTGGTCCGCCTCTCTCCTATACAAATTTGGATCATCCCAGTAATAGAATTTCGCTTCATGACCGAGCTTCTTCTTTTGCTGATAGGTGAGATCCGGATCCATATAGCCACTGGCTAAGTAATTAATAATGTCTGCATACCATGGAGCTTTTTCTACCTGCAGTAACTGTTCATCTAGGAAGACCTCATTGATATTCATATCATCTGAATTCTGATGTTGCTCTATCCTTGACAAGTGATTCGCTACTTGATTTTCTATTCCTTTTTTATCACGAATCTCGATGTCAAATTCTTGTAGTAACAGCACCCAGCGAATTAGCCTTGGTTTCGCATCCTTCTTCTCAAACAAATACTTCAGAGCTGCATGGTCTGTATAAACTATCACCTTGGACCCAATCAAATAAGGACGAAATTTGTCAAAGGCAAAAACAACTGCAAGCAATTCCTTTTCAGTTGTTGCATAGTTGATCTGAGCATCATTCAATGTTTTGCTAGCATAGTAGACAACATGAAATACTTTTTCGTTGCGTTGTCCAAGCACTGCCCCCACTGTAAAGTCACTGGTGTCACACATGAGCTCAAAAGGCAATTCCCAATCTGGAGCCACTATCATAGGTGCCAATGTCAATTTTTCTTTCAAAGTGTTGAAGGCTTTCAAACACTCATCAGAAAATTGAAAGGGTATATCTTTCTCCAGCAGGTTGCACAACGGTTTTGTAATTTTTGCCAAGTCTTGAATGAATCTTCTATAAAACCCTGCATGTCCCAGAAAACTCCTGATTCCCTTTACTGAATTAGGTGGCTGCAATTTCTCAATCACCTATATTTTGGCTTTGTCCACTTCAATCCCCTGTGCAGAAATTCTATGTCCCAGTGCTATTCCTTCCTTTACCATGAAATGACATTTTTCCCAATTAAGCACAAGGTTCTTCTCCTCACATCTTTGCAATACAAGATCCAACCGCTCCAAGCAATCGTCAAAGGAATCTCCAAACACAGAAAAATCATCCATAAAAACCTCAAATGTACTTTTCTACCATGTCAGAAAAGATGGCCATCATGCATCGTTGAAAGGTCGCCGGTGCATTGCATAAACTAAAAGGCATTCTTCTAAACGCAAACGTTCCATAAGGACATGTGAAGGTTGTCTTCTCTTGGTCTTCTGGAGCAATTACTATCTGATTGTACCCTGAATATCCATCCAGAAAGCAATAATGAGAATGTCCTGCCAACCTTTCCAACATCTGATCAATGAATGGCAATGGAAAATGGTCTTTTCTAGTTGCATTATTTAGCTTTCTATAATCTATGCATACTCTCCACCTTGTCACTAACCGTGTTGGTATCAGCTCGTTGTTCTCGTTCTTCTCCACTGTAATTCCATCCTTTTTAGGTACAACATGTACAGGACTCACCCACGAGCTATCAGATATGGGATAAATTATTCCTGCATCCAATAATTTCAACACTTCTTTTCGCACTACTTCTTTCAAGGTTGGATTCAACCTGCGTTGTCCTTCCACTGATGCCCTTGACCCATCCTCCATTAGAATCTTGTGCATGCAAAGAGTTGGACTGATCCCTCTTATATGTGCTAATGTCCATCCAATTGCCATTTTGTGTTGCCTGAGTACCTTCAACAATTTATTCTCCTCTTCCCTTGTCATGTCATTTGCAATGATTACTGGCAGTGTTGACGATTCTCCCAAATATGCATAACGAAGATGGGAAGGTAAGGGCTTAAGTTCAAGAGTGGGTGCCTTTTCCACTGAGGGTACCGGGGGAGAAGGGTTGTCTCCTAGAGATTCATACTGCCAATGCCTTCTTCCTATGGGTTGCTTGGCTAAGTTGACAACACATTCAGCTTTTCCTGTATTTGTTGCTTCCAATTGTGCAAATTCTGCCTCACAAAGATTTGTGTGATGCTCTATATCAAATGTATCCACCACAAGCTCTTCAAGAACATCAACTTGGCAGCAAGTATCAGAAGTCAATGGGTATTTCATTGCCTTGAACATGTTGAATATGACTTGCTCATTGTCCACTCGAAGAATCATTTTTTCATCATACACATCAATCAATGCTCTCCCAGTAGCCAAGAACAGTCTTCCTAAGATCAGAGGAATATTTGAGTCCTCTTCCATGTCCAAAATGATGATATCAGCCGGAAAAATAAATTTGTCGACTTTGACCAGCACATCTTAAATAATTCCCTTTGGTCGTTTGATCTATCTGTCGGCCAGTTGCAAAGAGATTATTGTAGGTTTTGCTTCTCCTAATCTAAGAGACCTGTAAACAAAGAGAGGCATCAAATTAACACTGGCACCTAAATCACATAAAGAATGTTCAAAGAAATTAGAACCAATTGTGCAAGGTATAGTGAAACTCCCTAGGTCTTTTAGCTTAGGAGTTAGCTTTCTCAATAGTATTGCACTGCACTCCTCGTTCAAGCATACTTTCTCATGTTCTTCCAGCTTCCTTTTGTTAGATAGGATCTCTTTCAAGAATTTTGCATAGCTGGGCATTTGGGCAATTGCGTCTGCAAAAGGAATATTGATGTGCAGTTTCTTGAAAATCTCCACAAACTTGGCAAACTAATTATCCAACTTCTTTCTTTGTAACCTTTGAAGGAATGGAATTGGTGGCACATAAGCCTTCACGGGGCTGGGTGCTCTCACTGCAGGTGTTTCCTTCCTTTCGTTTTCCTTGTCAGTTGGTTGTTCAAACTCTACTTCTTTCCCAGCCTCTTCACCCATTATTTCCTTTTCTTTTTGCTCAGGTCTCTTCACATGTATTTTTGGAAGTTGCACCCCACTCCTGGTAGTAATAGCTTGCACTTGCTCTTTTGGATTGACCATTGTATTGCCTGGCAATGTCCCTTGTCGACGTTCTGCAAGTTGTTGAGCTATCTGACCAATTTGTGTTTCCAACTTCTTGATTGATGCTTGCTGATTCTGAAAATTAGTGTCAATATGCTAAAACACCTTGTTAGTCTTCTGCATATACTGGTTGAACATCTCCCCCAAACTTGGTTTTTCCTCCTGTTGGGCATTATTTGAACTGTTCCCTTGTTGATTATCCGACCATCTGAAGTTTGGGTGTTGTCTCCATCCTGGGTTGTATGTTTGAGCAAATGGATTAAAATTTCGAGACCCATTCTGAATGAAATTGACCTACTCGTCAGAATAGCCTATAGATGTGCAGTTTTCTGTAGGAGATTAGCCCCGCAGTTCTCGCATGATGGACCAGCTGTCACTGCATGTGCTCCTTTCGTTTGTGATTTCACCAATAACTCCACTTGTTTTGTCAATGCCACTATTTGGGAGTTGGTAGCTGCTGCGCTGTCTAACTCATACATTCCTCCTGTCTTCGGTGGTGCCACTCTTTCCGATGAGAACATGGAATGTGTAGTGGCAATCAACTCAAACAGTTCCATGGTTTGCTACACAGATTTTCCTATAATTGATCCTCCAGCTGAGACATCGACTTGAGATTTTGACAGTACTGTAAGTCCAGTGTAGAAGTACTGCACTTGATTGCCTATAGTAATTCCATGGTTTGGGCATTTTCTCATCAACTCATTAAACCTATTCCATGCTTCATGATAGCTTTCTCCCTCTTTCTGTTGAAAAGTTTGAATTTCTAATCTGATTTTAGCTACCTTCGCCGGTGGGAAAAATTTATTACAGAACTTCCTGATTAGTTCTTCCCATGTAGTAATGCTAGCGTGAAGCTCAGCATCTAACCACTCCAATGCAGTATCTCTCAATATAAATGGGAATAGTCGTAGTTTAATAGCATCTTCATTGTCTCCCGAAGCATGAAAGATCTGACAGTTTCTGTGAAATCTAGAAATATGCGTGTTTGGATTCTCTTGAGGTAGCCCATAGAATTGTAGGGTGTTGCTCATCAAGTTAATCCAATCCGGCCTGATCTGAAAGTTATTCACCCCAAAATCTGGATACATAATACTGGAGTGCAAGGGTGCTGCTATAGGTGTCAGGAACATTGATACTGGCAAATCACCTTCATTTATTTCCCTTCGCTCATGCTGATGTTCCGGTGGTGCCACTCTTGTGGCCATTTGTCCAATCGGCTGAATAGGGATATGGATTTGTTAATTGTCAGCCATTTGATGTTGCCGTTTTTGTTTGTGTTCCTTGCGTTTTCGTCTGAAGGTACATTCTATTTCCGAATCAAACGGTTCAAGATCGTCGCCTTGGGCACGGAGCATACAACGAATACAATTTTCTGTAATTAAAAGAAAAATAAACAAATCAAATAACAGTCAAAATAAAAAAAATTATGACTAAAAGAAACAGTCCTTGACAACGGCGCCAAAAACTTGTTGTAAAATTTTGTTTCGAAAGTGTATAACCCGTAACAAGTAATAGTGGACCTAAGAGTCCGATTATCGATCCCACAAGGACTATTTTCTAGTACTTAATTTAATTTTTCTTTAACTACTATTTGACGAATATAAGTCAAAGGTTATAAAATCTGGTCTTTAATCTAAATTCTAGAAAATAAATGAATGTTCACATGATTTGTTGGAGAATTAAATAATGAATGGATGTTAGGGTAGAATAACTTCACCAATTGATCATCTTTACATTTCAAATTAAAACTCAATTCTAATGTAGCGCTCGGTCGAATTCTCCTATTGTATTCAATTTACCCCTTTCGAGTTCTCATTGAGCCTATTTAACTAATTAAGTTTCATATCTCTATGCAAATTCAACTTAGTTAAACGAGTTCTATGTTTTAGGAATTCAATTATGACCACAATAAATGGTATAGGTATCTCTACTCGTTATACCAATATATTGGATTTTACTACATGGTCTAAATCCTAAACTCATATCTCTATTTGTAAAGAATTCACAAAAATCGTCAAATTATTGATCGGGCAATTTAATGCATTCAACTCATAGCAAAATCAACACATGGAAGAAATAAAAACTGAAAGTCTTAATAAGAAAATGTAAAAGATCCCAATTGGTTGCATTATTCCCTCTAACAATGAATTTAGCTACTCATAATACAAGAAGAAAAGAAGGAATTTGTCTTAGAATACATCACCGAGTTTGAAATAAAGATGTAGAAAAAAAAGTGGAATTCTTGGACCAGGATCTCCTTCCTCTTCCAATAAATGCTTCCAATCTTCAATTCTTGGTGTTAATTTTCTTGAATTTCTCCTTTGAATCTCCGTTCTTGTTGTTTTCTTTCCAATATGTCAAGAACCCCTCAAAAGTATGAGGAAGATGTATTTATAGGTGCCCCTCCGTTTTTATGTAAAAGTAGGGTTTTTATGGATTTAAAAACGACCCAAAAAATGCCCCCTAAATTGCCAATCGTAGCACCTAGGCGCTGCTGGTAGCACCTAGGCGCCACAACCGAGTCCAAATTTCATCTTTTTTCCGTTTCGTAGTGCTTAGGCGCTATGAGTGCAGCTCCTAAGCACCGTCTTTCTGTCCCAATTCTGTGTTTTTGGCCTCTTCGTCCACTCTAATACTTCTTTTCACATCGCTTCTCCTTATCTTCAAAACAACACTAACAAACACATCAAAAACGTTCTATTCTCATAAAATCTAGCATTTAATCAAGCTAAAATTGTGCGAAAATCACGAGTGAAACAAACTCATCAGTGCTTTTCTTCCTTTTTGCTTGTTGAGAGTACTTTTCGACCTCTCTGCCTGCCCTTGCAGCAGTGCGATTAGGATGGCGACCAAGGCCAGTTCACCCTCTTACTTGGCGATTGGCTGAGAAATTTGTTTACTCTCAATTATAGCTTACAGAGCATTTAATATTTTGTATCTCACAATTTGTAATGTATATTTGATAATAAAGGAATTTATTTTGAACGTATTTCGTTCTGACCCTATTTATCTACGATCGTTCAACGCAATTTGATTACGTTTTTATTTGTTCATTCTTCTATAAGGAGGGAACATACTTTTTTAAATATTTGCCATTAATGAATCTCATGTGCTTGGTGCCATGTAAATCTTCTAGATGGTAAGCTCCATTAGGCAACACACTATTTACATTATATGGCTCTTCTCAATTGGGCGACCACTTGCCATACTTTGGATCCTTGCTATCCAAAGGGAGTATTGTTTTCCAAACCAATTCGTCCAGGCTAAATGACTTGGCTATAACTTTTTTATTATAAAACTTAGTCATCCTTCGTTTTTGAATTTGCAATCTATCTAGGACGTCCAACTTTAATTCGTCCAACTCCAATAAGTTTTGAATTAGTGATTCGGTGTACTCACTATCACTTAACTCATGTTGCAAACACACTTTGATTGATTGCACATTGATTTCCACAGGCAAAACGACCTCCTATCCATAAGTAAGTTGGGAAGGAGTAACTTTGGTGCTTGACCGAGGCGACGTCCTATAAGCCCATAAGGCTTTGTTTAGACATTCGTGCCAATTTCTGGCATTTTCATCTATCATTTTCCTTATGATACTTTTTAGAATCTTATTAGAAGATTTTGCTTGTCCGTTAGATTGAGAATAAATTTGGTGTGGAATTCACTACTTTAACTCCAAACTCGCTCAAGAATCTATTCACTTGATCTTCATTTAAAGAAGTTACGTGATCTACCATCAAAGTTTGTGGAATTCCAAATCTATAAATAATATGATCACGGATAAATTCTATGACACTCTTTTGGGTGATCTCCTTTAAAGGTACCGTTTCTACCCACTTAGTGAAAAAATCAGTCGCAACTATAACAAAGGTATGTTGCTTAGACGATGGGGGATAAATCTTTCCTATCAGGTCTATCGCCCAACTCTTGAACGGTCAGGGTTTGATAATGGGTGCCATCTCTCTTGCTGGCGCCCTTTGTATTGGACCATGCTTTTGGCATGCTAGACAACTCTTCGCATATTGAACACATGATTCTCCCATCTTGGGCTAAAAATATCCATTCTTAATAATTAATCATCTCATCTTTTGGCCAGCTTAATGAGTTCCACATATCCCTTCATGCAATTCAGCCATGATCATTCTGGCTTCTTGCAAGCTTACACATTTTAGTAATCAGAGCGTTTCTTAAACAACTCTTTATCTATCAGTGTATAGTTTAGCAAACGCAACTTCATTTTTCTACTACCTCCTTTATCAGGTTTTTTAAGGAACCTTTTAATCTCTACACTCCAATCTATTGCATCTCCATCTTGTATGCAATGAATTTCAATCCTTCTCGCCCTTCTTTGGACTACAGGCAATATTATTCCATATTCATAAGTAGATTTCAATTTAAGGCTTTTGAATACCCTGAGGCCATCTGGGCTAACTCATTTGCTATGTCATTATATATCCTATTAACACATTGAAGCTCTACTTGGTCGAATTCTTCCAACAATTCTTCGGCGATTTCATATTGACTTATAATGGAATCACTTTGGCATTTAAAATCACCGATCAATTGGTGAATTACCAATTGAGAATCGCCTCTAACGATCACATTTTTTACCTCCATATCTATCATTAATTCTGAGCCCATGATTAAGGCTTTATATTTGGCTTGATTGTTGGTGCACATCCTATCCAAAGTGAATGCGAACTTGTAACAAATCCCTAAAGAATTTATCAATGCTATTCCTACTCCTGCACCTTTAGAGGTTTTCGACCCGTCGAAATATAAAACCCAAGGTTTTAACTCGAATGAATTGATTTCTAATTCAATTTCCTCAGGCATGTCAAGGCATGGATGATCGGCCAGAAAGTTAGCCAAAGCCTGATTTTTTATTGCCTTTTGGGGTATGTATTGTATATCGAATTCTGATAATGCTAACGTCCAAATGCCTACCTTCTGATGTAAAATAGGGCGAGAGAACATATACTTAATCAAATTTACTCTAGAAATCAAATAAACGGTTACGGGCCGTAAATAAGCCCTTAATTTTGTACATGTGAATTACAATGCAAGATATAATTTTTCAATGGCAGAGTAATTACATTCACATTTTGTTAACCGTCTACTCAAGTAGTAAATCGCCCTTTCTTCATCAAATTGGTCTTCCTGCGCGACCATTCCAGCTATTGATTCTTGTTTAGCCGATACATACACTTTCATTGGCCGTCCTTGGATTGGTGACACCAACACTGGTGGACTTGATAAATATGTCTTTAGGCTTTCAAAAGCCTTTTGATACTCTTCTTTCCAAATGAATTCGTCCTGATTTTTTAGCTTTAAAAGTGGCGAAAAAGCTTTAGTTCGCCCTGCACAGTTAGAAATAAAGCGTCTTAAAAAATTTACTTGGCCTAAGAATCTTTGCAATTCTTTTTTATTGCTAGGTGGTTTGCCTTCTAAAATGGCCTTCGCTTTATTTTTATCAAGTTCAATCCCCCTTTTGCGTACTAAGAAACCAAGGAAGTTTCCTGCATTAACGTCAAATGCACATTTCAAGGGATTCAATTTTAGTTTGTATGCTTCATTCGCTCAAATGAACATCTCAATTGTTCAAAATGGTCCTCTTCTTTAATGGATTTCACTACTATATCATCTACATACACCTCAACAAACTTGCCTATCATATCATGAAAAATCAAGTTCATTGCCCTTTGATAAGTCGCTCCTGCATTTTTCAGGCCGAAAGGCATAACTACCCATTCAAAACACCCTAGAGATCCAGGGCATCTAAAGACAGTTTTGTGTATATCTTTCTCAGCTATGTAAATTTGATTGTATCCTGAGTACCCATCCATGAAGAAATACATTACGTGTCCGGCAGTCGAATCTACTAAAGAATCTACTGTAGGCATTAGATATTCATCTTTGGGTGTGGCTATGTCTAAGTTCCTAAAGTCTATGCACACCTTTAATTTACCATTCTTTTTTAGCACTGGCACAATATTGGACAACCACTCTACATATCTGGTTGTTCTAATAAAGCCTGCTTTTAATAATCGCTCTATTTCTTTCTTAATCTCAGGAAGTACATTAGGAGCAAAACGCCTAGCAGGTTGCTTATGAGGTCTAAAATTTTGTTTGGTTGGCAATCTATGTTCCACCAAATCCCTATCTAAACCAGGCATATGTTCATATTCCCAAGCAAAACAATCCTTATATTCCTTTAATAAAGCGATTAATTTATCACTAACCTCTTGATCGAGCATCTGGCTGACGAATATTGGGCGATCTTCCTCTTCATTGCCAATATTTACTTTAATCAGAGGGTCCTGTGCTCGAGTGTATTCAGGCTTGGTGATCTTTGTTATTTCATCGTCCAATTCCCTTATAGGCACTTCTTCTTCTAAACAATTCTCTTTGTTGACTTCTCGGCCAATACTTTGTTCTGACTCGAACACTACCAATTTGTCTCTCAATGCTTTCAAAGCTTCTTCTTCTTTCGTCTTGTCCTTATACTCTGTATTGAAAGCCATTAATTTTGCTTTGAAGGCCTAAATATCGGCCATTCATCTTTGTTGCTTCATTTAAAATTCCTTGATTACTTTTTTATCAATTACTGGCTCTTCTAGGGCCACTATGTTTGGCCTCATTTGACTGAACATTTCAGTGAGTGCATCTACCGAAAACGGTTCTTCGCTCTGTGCAACAATTTGAGTTTCTTCTCCATCTTGGACCACTCTGACAGATCCGTAATTTCCTTCGTACATGAACCTTTCCACTGAGTTTGCTTCTGCGACAAAAGGTCTATAATCTGCCTGCACCACTTCTGCTTCACCTTTGTCATTCGAGAAGACCAGGCATTGATGGAGCGATGAAGGTATGCAGCGACTTTCGTGTATCCAATCTCTTACTAATAATACATTGTAACTAGTAGGAACATCTATTACGAAGAAGACTGTGGTCCTAGTAGTTGTCTGTACAGTTATGTCCAATGGCATAACCCCTTTAGCTGAAGTTGCTCCTCCATTGAAACTTTTAGGGATGACTTCTGTTGGAATCACATCGCTTTCTGTCTTTACAAATTTCCTCATCATCCTAGATGGAATGGTATTTATAGCTGCTCCAATATCGACAAGTACTTTCGCCACAGGTATACCGTTAACCAAAGCCTTAACGTACAATGGTCTCAAGTGTTTAGTTAACTTCATGGCTGGTCTCTTAAAAATAACCTTTTCGACAACATCTATTTCCACTTCCTGCTTGTTCTCTGTTGAATTATCCTTTTGTGATAAGTCAACGTGCAGTATGTCGCACTGAGCTTCCATTTCCTAAATTTCCTTTTTATTGTTTTCTAATGCTTCTTCTTCGGTTACCCAACCTGTGGGAGGAGGCATTACTCTTGGAGGTGATCAATACTTTTCAGAGCAAGGTACTCTATTTTTCCTCTTGGATATCCCATACAGCACGTAATAATCTAAAGAACGCCCAAACGGTTCCCCCAACAAGTCCACTTCACGAACTCCCTCTCCATGTAGTTGCTTCAACATAGTATTATACGATACTCCTCTCTTTCTTCGTTCTGCTTCCAGATCAATTTCATCTTCGATGTCCGTCATACCATCATCCTCTTCACCATTATAGGCCTCTCTAGAAGTTTGGCCTTCTTCACATTCCAGCACACATGCTTCTTCCTCGTTATCCTCCCTCTCTTCTTCTTTTTTCTCTTTATTTTTGAACTTATTGGCTAGTAAATAGTTATTAGCCATGACAGGAGGTAACGTACTGAACTGAATAGTAAGGGGCTAATCTGGATCTTCTCCATCCCTTCTGCCTCCCTCAAACTTCGATCTACCAGAAGAACTCTCTCGCAATTCTTCCATCGATTCACCTGTACCAGTCTCCTCATTGTCTTGGAGAACTTTTGATTGGCCACCTCGAGTAGTTTAGGCTCCTTAGGATGTGGCATTCCCTACTGTTGCCTTATCATTCACCCATAATTTCGTTGAAAATGCCTTTGTTGGGTTCTAGTCATCTCGTTGAAGGGTATCACCCTTCCTGCATTATACTGGAACGAATGCCATACATTTGGTTGGCAAGGTTGCGGCCTGAATGTTCTCCTATTATTTATTGACCTGAACTGCCTCTCAAAAGGCGGTCCCCTATAGAATGATATACCTCGCCCTCTACCAGGCTGAGCATTTGGGAAAAAACTAGGGCGATGGTGATGCTGCCATATCGTTGGTTTCTCCATATTTGCACTCACTTCTCTTTTACATCTTGTACACAGGACGTCTTCATCCTTTTTAGGCTCCCTCCCTTTGATGCGTTCAAAGACACTGGGGTGTGGCCCAGGGTCCTCTTCTCGATCATCTATAACCAACTTGAATTTTGGTAACTTGTTTAACAGTCGTCACCATGTTCACCCCAAGTGGCTGTGGAAAAGGGTTTTCATCTACTGTCATCTTCTTCTTATCCTCGAACGTAATTCGTCCTGATTCAATGGCGTCCTGTAACACATAGCGAAAAACCAAATAGTTGTTAGTCAAATGCGACCATGCATTATGCCACTTACAATATTTTTTACCCTTGATTTGTTCAAGGTTTGGCAACTTATATTTATCGCTCAACTTTATCTACTTATCCTTATATAGTTTATCAAATATAAGGTCAGCTTTGGTTACGTCGAACGAGAACGTTCTAACCTTTTTGTTTTCATCTTTTATAGGCTCATCCTTGCCCAACGATCTAGGCTTAGCCATTATAGGACAAGTATATGCATCTTCTTTGATTAATTCGGCCAAGCACATTTCGGTTTGATCGTAATACTCGTCATCAATGGTATGACCATCAAAATTTGGGTCTCTATAATAAGTCCCCTTGCTAGAATTTTTCATTTGCTTTTTTACGCTTATTAATCATTCATACCTAATCATGTTTGCACTCAATTGAAAAAGATCAAGAAATTTCCTGTCTTAGAATTTCTTTTTTAAATCAAAGCTCAGACAACTTTGAACGATTCTGACAAACTCCTTTTCGGGCAAAGGTACAAAACATTTACTTCTTGCTGTCTTGAACCTTTGAAGGAAACCTTCTGCCCATTCGTTTGGCATTTGATGTAAATTCGCCAAATCGGCCAAAATAACTTCATACTCAGTCTTATAAAACTGAGCATGGAACAATTGCTCCAATTGTTGCCATGTTTGAACAGAGTTCACTGGCAAATTGATGAACCAAGAGAAAGCTACTCCTGTTAATGAACTAGGGAACAACCTCATTTTAGGGTAGTCAGTTACTTCACCACTCTGCAGTATGAATCGCCCTATGTGTTCTAGAGTAGACACCTCTCCTAAACCGGTAAATAATGAGAATTCTGGCACTTTATATCATCTAGGCCATGGATATGCTTGGTCTACCCAATCAGGGTATAGCTTAGTGTAAGTCGGCCTAATGACAGGACGTACCCCAAAAGCCATTTGATCCTGTACGATTTCCATAATTTGATTTCTCAACATGACGTTGAGGTCATATGGAATTCCTACAGGTATGTTTGGTCCTTGGTTGGCAACAAAGTTGCCATGATTTGGGTCATTGTTACCATTAGCCTGAATATTTATTCCATCATTGACACGTGGGGTATTCTGTCCATTATTTAGGACATTGTCTCTTATATTTAGGTTACTCCCCAAGTTAGATGTAACATTACCACTATTCTAATTTGGCCTTACACCATCCCCTGGTTTGAAGTAGATGGACCAAAAGGTGGTTCTATCCCCAGATTTGGACTTAGAACTGGGAAATTATGTCCCACTATTGTCCTATTTTGAAAGTGATTTGCAATAAGCACAACTGGCTGACAAATTTGGCCTACTAACTTATTCATTATTTCATTTAATGTATTCAGTTGTTTGGCCATGTTGTCATAATGTGCATTCCCATTCTGGGTAAATCTTTCCATATTATGAACATTTCGTAGATTTACTTGTTCAACGACATCCTGTGTGAGTTCTCCAAGCAATGCACGCATGGTTCGAGGACTCAACTCTATCATTGGTTCGTAACGACTGTGACTGCTCTGACTCTATCCCTCTATTCATGGTGAGCTTTGCTGCTCCTCATACCGCTCGATCACAGACTGGACTCCTCCCTGACTTGCTACTTCCTTATCGGATTTGTGAGGCATATTGTTTCACCTTTTGTACTTTCAACACCAAACACCAAGGTCCCATCGGGCGTTCCAAATTATTTCGCGCGGGTAGTCGCTAACAATTAAGAAGGAATCAGACGATTATGTAAGGAACGGCCCTCTTGAGATAAAGTCCCAAAAATGGGTGTTTTATTGACAATGATTTACAATTGGAACTAAACATAATGCCTCCAAAGGGCGCAAGCACATGAGTACTGAAAGAAAATGTTTAAGTTTAAACTAAGAAATCGAAATTACATATTCTCTGTTTGAGAGTTTTTTATTCGGGGTCTCTCTCTCTATGTCTTCTCTTCCTTTTATATTCCTTTGATGATTTCTTCGTGACAAACCGCTTGAAAACTGCTTGATTGCTGTATAACTACCCACTTTCTTTATAGTGGTTAACTTGTCGTGGAACTGCCGTCCCGAATTGTCGTCATTACTCTTTGTCATTCAATTGCCTTCAACTGGGCTCCTTGAGTCGTGGAATGTGATAAGATCACTCAATAACTATTTCAATAACTGCTATTCTGGATAAACATAATGTTTTACGCTTGCTAAGATCATGGGCGATTCAAAAGTTTGGGCGAGGACGTGGTCATCGCTCTGGGCGACTGTAAGGTATTCTATTCGCTCAGATCCTGGGCGTCTTGCAAGCTTGGACGATGATATTACCGTGTTCGTGGGCTTCCACCGCATTCATCAATAATCCAGTTTGGGCCTTTATTCTAGATTCCCCAATTGGGCTTCACTCTTTGGGCTATTTGATTTGGGCTGCACTTTTAGTGTATCAACAATAATTAAATTATTTTATTTCGTCTCTAAACCTATTAATCGCCTTTCTCGTGCATCTATTGAGGTACTGTAAATATGCGAACGATTTTTATGATTCTTTAATAGAATCTAGGAAGACAATTGACGAGTATTTGTTACTCGTGAGTTTTATACTATTTTAACTTGATTATTCGCTAAATTTTATGAGTAATGAACGTTTTTTATGTGTTTATTAGTGTTGTTTTATAGGTTGGTGAGGTGGTGTAATTATTTCAAAAGTGGAGAAAACAAAGCTATTGACATAAACCGAAGAGAAAAGATGAACAAAAGAGTAAAGTTTCTACATCAAAAGAAGAAAAAATGAGGGATTTAATCCGAAAGGTGGCGCATGATGGCCAGGAAGAAGTAGACTTGTTGTGCCCAGGTACCTCTCCAAAAGACAACGGACAGAGTTGTGGTGCCAAGGCGTCGCCTCTTGTGAGTTAGGGCACGTTTTTGGCCCTTCTAAATGCCCGTAAAACTCCATCCGACAAAAATGTGGAGAGAGGTATAAATACAAGAATGTGGACACTTTGGAGGGGTTCCACATATTGAGATGCTAAGAATTCAACTTGAAATTGAGGAGAGCGAATCAAAGGATAAAAATATCAAGAAACTAAGGGTTTAAAGCAATGATTAGAAAAAGAAGGTCTTGGTGCAAGAATCATCCATTTTTCTACATCTTTCTTTAAAATCCAATAGTGTACTCAATACATTTTTTCTTCTTCTATTATTATGAGCAACTAAACCATATATTAGGGTGAACAATGTAATCTATTCGATATCTTTTAATTCTTTTATTCAAAATTATAGTTCTTTAAAGTTTATGCGTTGATTTTATTCATGTATTTAATACTCTGAATTACTTGATCAATAATTCAATAATTTTGTAAATCGTTTACGAATCAAGACATAGGTTTTAGATTTAGACCACATAGTAAAATTCGAAAATTTATTATAACATGTGAAGATACTTATGTTAATTATTGCGTTCGTTATATGAATTCTTAAAACAAATAATGTGTTTAACTAAGATTGATTCACATGGAGATATGAGAATGAATTAGCTAAATAGGTTCAATAGAACTCGAAAAGGGTAAATGGAATACAATAAAAGAATTCGATTGAACACTTCATTAGGTTTGTGTATCTTGAATTAAGAATTAGAGATGATCAATATGAGAAATTGTTATGTCCTAATATCTATTCCATATTTGAATCATCAACTCGATCTTTGTGTGCAATTTTGATACTTTCAATTAGCTAGAAATAGTTAGATCAAAAATCACCATATCACAGTTCTTTGTTTGTTTTCATCAAATAGAAGTTAAAAATATTAAATTAAATATTAAAGTATGATTCTCGTGTGAATGATAATCTGAACTCAATATGTCCAATATATTATTTGTTGCGATATCGTGCACATGCGATATAAATAATGCAAAAGGGGCCATGCTCTACTTGTCCATCCCAATGTTCGATAAGATTAAATAAATGAACCTATCCAATTTTTTCAATGTCCCAAGTGAAATTATCGGCTTTATTATTCAGTATTTTCCATGCAAAAATTAAGAAACAGAAGATATAGAGACAAATGGCAAACCGATTTGTTCTAGATACTACGTGTCATAAACTTTCCATGCAGCAGCGCCACCAATACCTCCTTTTGCCACTAATTTATTCGTGCAAATCTACATATTTATATATCCTTTAATTTTTAACCTAAATTCACATTAGAACTCTACTTTCTTTTGTCAAGAAATGGAATTAATTCACACATTTCTAAACCTAGTGGTACCTCCATTTACCTTCTTCACCCTTTTGCTTTTCTTGCCACCGTTCCAAATCTTTAAGTTCTTTCTGTCAATCTTGGGATCCATTTTCGCTGAAGATGTTGCAGGAAAGGTTGTTATCATCACCGGTGCCTCCTCCGGCATCGGCGAGGTATGTAAAAACCTTTAAGAAAAAGGGTACAGGAATACTGCATATTTATATAAACTAAGAATTAACTTTCTTTAGGGCTTTGATCGAAAAATAACTTAATTGTATACTTGTTAACCTTTATACCGCGACGAAAGTTAGTGATTAGTATTTTAAGGTACCTACAATTTTTATCAATTTTTCAACACACGTTTAATTAACTTTTATCAAATTTACTAAAAATATGACTTTTAACAAAAATAAATAGATTTTTTAAAATCCAATATTGTGCTTATGAACATGAATTGTAACTCTTTAAGCCTTTGTGTCTAGTTGTTCAATTTCGTCTAATATTGAGTACCAAATATGTCTATTCAGTATTCCGTACCGTTTAATATTGCTACCCGGGTATGTATGAAAAATTGTGAAATATTGCAGCATCTTGCATATGAGTATGCTAAAAGAGGAGCGTGTTTAGTTCTTGCTGCGAGGAGGGAGAGGAGTCTTCAGGAAGTAGCAGAAAGGGCTCGAGATCTTGGGGCACCTGATGTTGTAGTGGTTCGTGCTGACGTTTCAAAGGTTGAGGACTGCAGAAGGATTGTTGATCAGACTATGAATCATTTTGGTAGATGTAAGTATTTAATTTCATGGTTTTGCGGATTTTGTTTATGATTTTCATTAGTGGTTAATTTATTGAAAGAATTGTTTCCATGATTGATCCGATCCTATTAGCTGAAAGGCCTCCTTATCTTGGATGGAATTTACAGTACTACATGGAAGAAGAAATTATATTCACAAGAGCATGTTTGGCTAAGTAGTTTACTTATAATTGAAGAGTTAGGGTTAAAAATACATATTTTTTAAATTTGTGAAAGCTAATTAAGGGGTTGTTTATCAAAGTTTTTGATAAAGTTTTAGCAGATATATATGAAAGTTGATGAAATGTGGTTTCGAACGTTCTTTTTTTCTTTTTTTCTTTTTCTTTTTTTATTATTTTATTTTTTTGGTTGCAAGTTAACACCCTTGAGAGGTCACGGGGCTATATCTTTTCAGGATTGACTAGTGAGGTTGAATAGCATATAATGTCAAGTAGAATAAAGGAATGAAAGTTGGGGTCGGAGATAAGGAAAAAGATAAAACTTGTGGGTCTAGTAAAGCCTGTTCAAAACTTGAACTAAGTTTTACTAGACAAGCACTAAGTTACTTCAGGGAGAGAAAAAGGTTATTGAAACGTGTTGGGACAAAAAAGTTGCATAAAGAAAGAGCTTTTGCTATTCTATTTTTTTTTCACTTAGCACCTTGTCCAGACAAGGTATGCTTACTATATCAAATATGATAAATTCTTGCTAATAATGCAGTTTCTTTGTTTCCATGGTTTATGCAGTGGATCATCTGGTTAATAATGCTGGACTTTTCTCAGTTTCTATGCTGGAAGAGGCTGAAGATGTCACTGATTTCAGAGCAATCATGGTAAGACGTAGGGCTAAAATACAAATCTGGGATTCTGTTCTATTTTGTCAATTGTATTCATGGAACCAGATTTACATTAACGGGAATCTTTTAATTTATGATTTGTGTAATTTATGATTTGTGTCTAAAACCCCTCTTAACGCCTGAAATTTGGGTTGTGTGGCCCCATTAGGAAGCTGATTATTTTTGTTCTTATAGCGAATATATGGAAATAAAGACTAAATACTAGAAAGAATGATGGTCTTGATAATGACAATTTAACAAGATTGCTGTGTTCACTTCATCTAAAAGGGCTAATCGCTTCTGTAAAATAAGTTGTCAAGGTTTAGTGGAAAATCAAATTCAAATTGTTGAACTCAAGTTTGCCTAATCCCATTTGAACTTGATGACTAGAAATAATATCTGCACAGTACACACAGGAGACAATATTCTTCTTTTTTCAACCTTTCCGTGGTGCAGTAGCATTTAACTCTTTAATATTATACGAATTGCAATGCTAGAATAATGCTTGTTCAGCGTGTTCTAAAGATTTATAGTTCAAAGAGTGACATGAAACTATGGAATTGATGCAGGGTGACAATTTCTAATTCTTGCATCCCAACTTTTGGTGTTTAAGAATGTGATTTGCACTATTAGAGACACCAAATTTCAGTCCATGGAAGTTCTGAACTCTAAATTGTGTGGTTTGATCTAACAGGATATCAACTTCTGGGGTTATGTCTTCATGACAAAATTTGCAGCTCCTTACCTCAGATACAGTCGGGGTCGAATTGTTGTACTTTCTTCATCTGCTTCTTGGTTGCCAGGACCAAGGATGAGTTTTTACACGGTAATTAAACATTCAATCATGCTTGGTATACATAGCCTTTGACAGTTTTTTTGGACAGAATGCTACATGGCTCTGTCATTTGACAGATTCACAAAAAAAAAAAAAAAAAAAAAAGTCTTTTCATCCAATAATTTTTTACCAACACATTTTTCTGTCAACAAGGTGGTAGAAGACAATGTACAAGTGGCAAAATCCTTAAGCATGTTTCTGTTCAATTTCTGTAGGCATCTATTTAATAAGTTTATGTTTGACTCCCATTTTTTTCAAGATTCATTTTCATGCACATATTAATTCATAAAATAATATTACACGAACATCGAATATGTTTTCTTATTTTTTACCATATTACACGTAAATAGTAAACTTTTTCCTATTATTTTAATCACATATTCGCCAAAAAAAATAAAAAAATAAAAAAATCACTATTCTAAAACTCAGTTTCCCCCATATTTCCATTAAAATGGAGCCTAAACCAGGGCTAAAGTTTTATGTATCATAATACCAGGCAAGCAAAGCAGCAGTTTCACAGTTCTTCGAGACACTAAGGATAGAATTTGGGCCCGACATTGGGATAACGCTTGTCACTCCTGGATTCATAGAGTCTGAACTTACCCAAGGCAAATTCATAAGTAAAGCTGGAAAACTTGAAGTTGATCAGGATATGAGAGATGTAAGTTTATTTCTTTGGTTCTCTCTAGTTAAAGATGCCAAAAAATTGTGTGCCTATTTGATTTGTTTTCTTTAAAATAATCTTGTTTGATTATTGAACTAGGTTAATGTGAATATAAACCCCATCCTGAGAGTCGAGAGCTGTGCAAAGGCAATTGTTAACCGTGCTTGCCGGGGTGAAAGATATGTGACTGAGCCAGAATGGATTAAGTCCACTTTCTTTTGGAAGATTTTCTGCCCAGAGGTGATTGAATTGATGTATAGATTGCTTTATCTCACCAGCCCGAGTGACTCCCCGAAGGAGGCACTTGGCAAAAAGCTAGTAGATTACACAGGAGCAAAGGCAGTTCTCTATCCTCATAGTGTCCAAACACCGGAAACTAAGAAGGATTAAGGTTGAACTGCTGATGGTTGTCTAATGTTCACAAGTTTGAGTTTGTCTAGAGGTTCTCGTGTCTTCTGTTGGTAACATTGAGGTACCAATAACTATGGTTTGTACAGAGTATAATTTGAATAATTTTGAACAGACGTGCGGAATAGTGCCAAACTGATATGCTCTGTGTTAAAGTGTGTTGGCCCGTCTATGTTACAGGCGGCCTATCCCAAGAAATAGTGAGGCTTGTGCATGTAGTTGGAATTTTTTCAAAGGTCGTGGTTGCACCATATCACCCTTGCTTCTACATGCTGCTACTTGAAAAAATGAGCTTCCATGGGATTAGAGACCCAGAGAGAATCGGCTTTATGGGATGGCTATCCGAATGGTTTAATCCTTTTCAAGAAAATAGATAGATACATTGAAACCTTAGGTTTTGTATGTAGTTTTGGTCTTGGCAAAGTGTAAAATGTCGAGTTTTGGTCACTGAATTTTAGAAAATGTCGTACATTACTCACTAAAGCCTCGTTTGGCCTCCATTCTTTCCAAATTTTAATAGTAGGAATAGTGTGTTTTTGAAAAATGTGTGGTTGGAAAAAAATGAAAAGTTTTTTAATTTACATGTAATATTATTTTATAGAAAATTGTGTAATTGAAAATAAGAGAGGAAAATAATGAAAATGAGAATGGGAGCTAAACATGATATAATGTTGAACTTTGAAAAATATTGAGTTTAGTGGTCAAAATTCGACATTTTAAATTTAAGTGAACAATCGAAAATATGGATTTAAGTTCAATGACCATTGAAACAATTAAGTCGTTACCTAATTTGTTTCAGACCATCGTTGCCAATATTCTTATTTTGGTTACTTTATCCAATTTCATCGAAAAAACCTTTTGATAAAAATAGTAACATGGATGGAGGGATAGCTGACATTGCAAATGTCACGGTTTTCGTTAAAGTAGACAATATTTTCTATCTTTTCGTTTGGAATTTGACAGGGTACAATCAATCATGTAGAGAAAATGGCACAGTGATGGGCTGCTCGAAGTAATTAGCTGCTGGAATAAACCTGTTAATTGGGCCGGATCTTGTAATTAATTTGGAGAGTTGCTGCTTTACTTTGCCAAAAAACATAAGCTATCGAAAACACGTTTTTGTTATTTTAAAAGAATGCTGCCAGATTTTAACAAGTGTCCAATTACTTACCATTGGATGGATTATTCAAGTGGGATACATATTTAATTGGCACTAGGGCTTGGCTGGACGAAAAAAGATACAGAATTCAGATTCCTAATTTTCTCTCACCTCACAAGTTCCTCTCTGCCTCTCATCTCTCCTCTCTCGGTGGTCCTTCAATCTATCAATTTTTGCACATCAAAAATTAGCCCCTGTTGATGAGAAATTAATCCAACCTTGTGTAGATAATCTTGAGTGATTTAACAAGGTGTATTGGTGTTATTCTTGAGTGAATGCCATTGTCGAATGTATAGAGGTTTATGTTGAAATAATCTTGAGTGATTATTGTATAGGCTTCGATTCATCATTCTTGAGTGAATGTTGTCGATTTATGAGGCTTAATTTTGGGGGAAATTTTGTGGGATTTTCTGCTGGGTGCCAAAAGATTGTACTGGACAGATTCGTTGATTCCATTGATATAGTGATTTCTTCCGCTTGACGGAAGCTCAAAAGGGGATTAGGAACGAAATTCCGAACCTCTTGCTTTAGGGCGAAAATATCGTGTTCTTCATTGTGTTTTTACATTTTTAAGTTTTCAGTTTTTGTGATTTTTCGTTTTTTTTGTTGACTTAAGTGGGCTGATTTCTTGAACTTCTCATAACAAATCAGAATTCTTTTATTTGTACTTCCTCCTCTCTACCAGGAATAAACTTGGAGAGACAAACTCTTTTAGTTTTATAGATGAAACTCGGAACACGTATGTGCTATAGGTCTACATAAGAGTAATCGTAATTTCAATATGTACGTTCTTACGTTATACGATCTTGTAACGTAAAAAATTGCAACATTGTTGGATAGCGGATGGAAGATTTTATGAAGTGATTATTGGATTGTTTTACATTCAAATGATGAGATTTTTGAAATTTAAAAAGATGAAGCCAGTCATAAGATGATTAAAAAAAAAAAACATTTATGAGTTTTCAATAAAATAAACTTTGATAGTTTAGAAAAGAATAATGTTATTTAACATCAATGATGTTGAATATCTATTAAATGAGTTACAATTTTTTATTTTTATTGAATATATAATTTTATGTCATTTAGTGCTAACTAGATTACTCCCTTGATTCTCTCATGTACACGCCAAACGCCTTTTTTCCTAGATCCACATAGACAAACTGTCCACCCTACCTCTTCTATGTTCTTGATAGCCTATCTTTGCCTCAGTAGTCTTTCAGTGGAGGCGCTATTCGATAATGTCTGTCTAGCAAATCCCCTGCTAACCTGAGTGAACATTCCAGTATTTGTTCTACAATCATTTTCAATATTTTCCATACGTAATCCTTTGTATAGATGTTGTGACGAGCGGACGCTAAGATGGAAGTACGGAATCATCCCCAAAAATCTCAATCAGAGTAGGTATATGCCAAACATGAATACCCCCTGAAGCACAGGGCAAAACACTTACGGTAAAAATTACTACATGTTTGGATTTTCTTGAATGAATTTCATGATCTAATGGTCCGTTCACTGATTAGCCAAGTGAGTTCGATAGATTCTTACTAAAGAAGGTTCAAAGCGAAAGCTACCTATCTTAATGCGTTATCTTTCAGATAGTACTCTTCTTCCGTCTTCCTTGATTTGAGTCTACTTCTTCCATTCATATGGGGGATTGTTGGAATTAATTGAATGTAATTGGGTTAAAATATTAAATGTAATATTTAATGATGTGGGCCATTGCAATTAATTTGGGTGAATTGGAAAAGTCTCCAATATAGGCCCATATGTTGATAAGCCCATTTTAAGTGTTTTATATATGGAAAAGAATCTCACATCGAAAGTTTACAAGAAAATAATATTATTTATATAGTGGGTTGTGTGAATAATATATAGTTTACAAGACCAAGTGGTGCACCAGTTCCTGAAATGTCACACACCTGTTCCATGAGACACTTCAATCTCTATAAATAGAGACCCCCAGATTCGCTTTTTAAAACACACCAAATCAATTACGAATTCAATTGATTTCTAAATTCTTCTCTCTCCATATTCTGCTCTAAAACTTCTCTTATATTTTCGTGGTTGTTCCGTTCGAGAACGATCATTCATTGGTTCGACCGACAAGGTTGGTATTGTGCAGTACCGGTTTTGGAAGGAGCGTTGTATTTTGGGAGACAAACGTCCATAATCCCGTTGGCACTTCATTGGGGGGCGAAATCTGTCTTAAGGAGATTTGCTTTGGCATACCTTGCTTTATCTACTGTTTTCTATTTTTCTGCTTATTTTATTTGTTCTTTTGATTGCGTTAGTCGAATTTTCGGCAACAAAAAACCTTCAAATTTTGAGGGTAGGGCACTAGGGTTTTTAGTTCTTTTAGGGGTGGAAGCCAAGTTTGTTGTGTGTTAATGCCTTGATGGAATTCTCGGCCTTAATAAGTTTTTTCCTTTTATCTAATCAGATAACGAAGTTGGTTTAGTCGACCATACATGTATCAGCAATTACCTAACCTGAAAATAGTATCGGGAATGGCATCAAAGTGTACCTGTGAAAAGGAGGGATACTCTCTGGTTTTACCTCCGACGCTCAAGTCAATATATGCGTAAAATTCATGAAGGATAAGTTTTTAGGAGATTGTATTTGAAGTTACTGAAGGTCTTGTGCTATAAGAGTCTTGTTTAGACTCGAATGATAGTTTTTTTGGACTGAAGTTAGCTCTTCATACTCTTGGGGATGGATTTTATCTCCTTATATATAATTCTATGTGGTCTATGTTTATATACAACAGATGGTGGAGTTTTATCGGTAGCAAAATTAACCGAGGAAGCACGTTAATGAAGTTAGATCAAAACATTTCATTATGTAACAAGAATGTCATTTATTTATTTATTTTCATTTTTGGAGAAAATCAAAAGGAATATTAAGTTCTTGTTGTGAGTAGTGACTCGTGAGATTATTTTGAAATAGTGGATCATCTGGTGAATGTTGCTGGGGTCGCTATGGTGACCATGTTCGAAGATGCCAGTCCGGCTAAAATCAGAAACTTGGCACCCTCTATGGTAATGTACTCGGCTCCTTAGCATAGGCATTACATATTCCTTAGTTCCTAGAAAAAATTAGGACTCTTCAAATGCGAAAACTTGAGACCTTATGCGAAAAACGTTTTTCCAAATCTGTCTTTGTAGGATATAAACTTTTGGGGTAACGTATATGTAACCTATTTTGCTGCTTCACATTTGAGGAAAACTAAAGGCAAGATTATAGTAATTGCTTCTTCTGCTAGTTGGTTGAATGCACCAAGACTGAGCTTCTATAGTGTAAGCATATATCATTGTAGGTTCAGGAAAGTATAAAGACCGAAAAACATTCGAGGCAAAAATCAAGCATAGATGCAGATCTATAGAAAAACAGTAAAGGAACACAAGATTTTTCGGTCGAAACCCCGAGATTCAGCGATTTATCAAATCGCCTAGTCCCCGTTGAGCATCCATAAAGGAATAGGCTCAAATCCACTAAAATCACCGGCCGAATACCACAAACTTCAATTACAACCGGAACACACAGTTCCAACCACAGCAACTATCAAAACCCTCAACACTGAATTGAACTCACACAAGAGTTCATAAAGATTCAATCTCTTTACAGAAATCTACACAAAGATCTAAGAGAGAATCACAAAATTACAGAGAGAACAATATGAAAATATAGAAGCTGTGCGAGAGGGAGAGCCACTCAAACCCTAGACTCCCCTTTTATAAGAGAGATGCCCCCATTTTGATCCAACGGCCTTTATTTAGCCAAGTGTCGAAATCTAGTATAAGTTGTTATTTAAAAAACTGAAAACGCTTTTTCTCAAAAACATTTTTCAACTTCGAGATTCTTCTTCATTTTTGGGTCATTGGACCAGGTATGGGCTAAGTCCTTAAATCTGGGCTGGGCTTCCACATAAAACAACAACCAATTTCTACATTCTCCACCTTTGTTGTTTTGTGTCTACTTTAATGTGGATTTAAGCTTATACCTCTATTTCATTTGCTCTTATTACCTGTAAAAACAAAATAATGGAAGTTAGTCTTCTTCAAAATTAATTAATCTTAAAGAATCAATAAACTTACTAATAGAGATTACCTTAGTTCTGGCATCTGCTGGATTTACCTTAGTAGGTATTTTTATTAATCTAATATCACCCCTATCAATGATATCTCTAATAAAATGAAACTTTACATCTATATGCTTTGATCTATCATGCAGGATAGGATTTTTACTTAAAAAAATAGCAGTTTGGTTGTCTGAACATAGCTCCTCCACCTGATTTTCTATAAGACCTAATTCACTAAGTAAACCCTTCAGCCACAATCCCTCCTTCACTGCTTCTGTTGTAGCAATGTATTCAGCCTCGGTTGAGGACAATGCAACAAGTTTTTGAAGCTGAGATTTTCAGCTAATGCATGTATCATTTATCACATAAAAGTATGCAGTTGTGGACTTCCTATTGTCCGGATTACCAGCAAAATCTGAATCTACATATCCCTTAAGTCTAAATCCATTTTTATTTGTTTTGAACATTAGACCTAAGTTACTTGTTCCTTTCAAGTACTTAATCAGATTTTTCATGCACTGCCAATGTATTTCACCTGGGTTCCTCATAAATCTACTTAACACACTCACGGCATAAGCAATATCAGGTCTAGAGCAAACCATAACATACATAATAGATCCAACAGCATTAGAATAAGGCACATTTATCATTCTTTAATGCTTTTCTTCAGTTTTAGGCAATTGGTCAACAGATAGTTTCATACCAGCAGATAGAGGCAAACTTACAGGCTTAGACTCATGAAGGGAGAACCTTTTTACAACCTTATCAATATAAAATTTTTGTGTTAGAAGCAACTTTCCATTTATCCTATCTCTTTTTATTTCCATGCCCAAAAATTTTTTAGCTGATCCTAAATCCTTCATTTCAAATTTAGATTTTAGGTTTTCTTTAATTGAATTAAGTGTAAGAGAATTGTGATCAGCAAGGAGCATATCATCAACATACAAAAGCAGATAGAAAAAATCAGATTCCTCTTCTCTCTTGTAATAGAAATAGAGATCATATTCTGATTTTCTAAAGTTCAAACCTTGTATAAAAGAGTCAAATCTTTTATACCACTGCCTAGGGGCCTGTTTTAGGCCATATAAGGATTGCTTTAAGAGACACACTAAGTTTCCCTTTCCTACCACTTCAAACCCTCTTGGTTGAGTCATATATATGGTTTCATCTAAAGAGTCATACAAGAAGGCAGTTTTCATATCGAGTTGTTCTAACTCCAAGTCAAATTGTGTCACTATAGCAAGTAGGACTCTAATGGATGTATATTTAACAACCGGTGAAAAGATTTTAGTGTAATCTATTCCTTCCCTTTGGTTAAAGCCTTTAGCTACTAGCCTTGCCTTAAATCTTTTATCACTAGCTTTAGTCTCACTCTCTTTAATTTTATAAACCCATTTACAATCAATCAATTTACAATCTTTGGGTTTTTCAACTAGAGTCCAGGTCTCATTTTTAAAGAGTGAATTTATTTCATCTTCCATCGCAGCAATCCACTTAGAGGATTCTTTGGAAGATATAGCCTCTTCATAAGAGGCTGGTTCTATGTCAAACTGATTAGATTCAGTTTGATCAGATGCAAAATCAGCATGTTGATACCTGGGAGAAGGTCTTATTTCCCTCCTTTCTCTGTCCCTGGCAAACTGGTAGCCCTGCAGATAATGTGCAGGCTTCAGATGCTGTTCATCTTCAATTATTTCAACATCAGAGTCATTTTGGGGTAATACCTGATGTGGCTCCACCTCAAACTGAGCCTGGTCATCAGTATTGCGGCTATCAAAATTAATTTCAGTGATAATGAAGTCATCATTTCCTAATTTTTCACCAGATTTGTCACTAAGACAAGGGAAATCATCTTCATTAAAGATAACAGATCTACTTGTTATCACCTTATAACCCCTCACGTCTCTTAACCACAATCTATAGCCTTTAACACCTTCTCCATATCCTAAGAACACACCCTTCAATGATTTAGGGTCCAATTTTGACTCAGTATGATGTGCATAGGCTGCACATCCAAAAGTTCTTAGATGAGAGTAATCTGGCATTGAACCAGACCAGATTTGTTTAGGAATTCTATTATTTAGACAGCTGGAAGGGCGTCTATTTATAAGATAACATGCTGTTTTTACAGCTTCACCCCAGAAAAGTTTTGGAATGCCAGAACTGATTAGCATACATCTGGTCCTTTCAAGAATTGTTCTATTAAGCCTCTCGGCAACTCCATTTTGTTGTGGAGTATAGCTCACAGTTTTATGTCTCATTATCCCTTGTTTACTGCAATATTGGTCAAACTCGGTATTGCAGAATTCGAGGCCATTATCAGTTCTTAAAATTTTTATCTTCTTGCCAATCTGATTTTCAATTAGTACACTCCATTCTTTGAAAATTACAAAAGTATCAGATTTGGATTTTAGTAAGAAAATCCATGTCTTTCTTGAATAATCATCGGTTGTAAGAAGATAATATCTGTAACCAGATACTGTAGAAACAAGTGCAGGTCCCCATAAATCAGAATGTATGTATTCAAGGACATTTTGGGATTTGTACAGCCTTGCCTTAAAAGGCAGTCTGACTTGTTTTCCCATGATACAGTGTTCACAAAAAGTCAATTTTTGAACACTATCTTTCCCAAATGCCCCTTGACATGATAGTGTTTTAAAACCTTTTTCACTTAATTGGCCAAGTCTTTTATGCCACAGTTCTGATTTATCGGGATGTGTGACAGAATTCACAAAATTTATTGGTGAAATTATTTCAACACCTATTACATAGATTCCATTAAGCTTAGGAGAACTGACAATGAGTTCTTGATTTCTTGTTATATTTGTAAAGCCATTTTTAATACCAATTTGGTAATTTTCATCATCAAGAACTCCTAGGGATATGAGATTCCTTCTAAGTGCTGGTACATATCTTATGTTTTTTAATAACATGTGATGACCATTGTTAAATTTCAACCGCACATTTCCAATTCCCTTAACTTGACATGACTCATCATTCCCAAGTTTTACAAATCCTCCATCCAGACTACAAAAGTCTGAAATGCAGCTAATATTGGGTGTCATATGAAAGGAACATCCTGAATCCAGGACCCAGTTCTGATCAGTATTCTCAGATAGAGATGCATAGGCAATTCCAATATTAGCTCTTGCTTCTTTATAATTAGCAGCAGCAGCTAAAGATGCATTTTCAGTATTAGACCCATTCTTTTGGTTATTTGCCTTTTTAAAACAGTCTTTAATAAAGTGGTCTGTCTTTCCAAAGTAAAAACATTTTCTGTCATTGTTGCTGTTTGGCTTTCCTTTGATTGGTTTCTTACCTTTTCCATTGGTGTTATTCCATTGTCTTTTGTTAAAAAATTTGTTCTTGTTAAAATTGGAATGACTGAAGTTACTTACACCTTTAGCATATGGTTTTTGATTTGATGACATACGCTCAACATGGTACACTTCTTTGTGTTCAGATTTTAATTCAAGGTCTTTATTCAGAAGAGAACTGTGAATTAGTTCAACAGTGAGATCACTCCTACCATACTCTAGAGCATTTCTAATATCTTTATATTTATCTCCTAGAGCATTAAGTAGGCCAACTACCTTCTATTCATCAGAAATTTTTTCATCACAATTTGCTAAGTCTTGTGTGATCCTATTAAACTTATTCATATTATCTAGGGGTGGGCGCCGGTCGATTCGGTTCGGTTCTGAAGAGAACCGAACCGAACCAAAATTTTCTAGTATCTAGTAAATGGAACCGTCGGGTCCAAATATAATTATGGAACCGTTCGGGTTCGATTTCGTTCAGTTCAGTTCGGTTCGATTTAGTTCTGTTCGGTTCTGTACTATAATTAAAATTTTTAACATTTATAATAACATTATATAAATACAACTAATGATACATTCAATAGTTTTGGAATGTTAGAGACTAGTAGACTACCTGTTCAAATGATCGCTATGGTCAAAGCTTCGATCGACGGAGGTCACAGCTTCGATCGAAAGTCACAGTGTCGGCCGACGATTGTATAGGTTTTGAAATGTTAGCGAGACTGCGAGAGTGAGTGCGAGAGTCTAGACAATGTTATATACTTTAGTGTAGGTGTTTAGGATTATTTAGTGGATTGGATCTTGTTGGGCTAAGAAATGAAACAATAAATTGGGTAATTGAGCCAAAAATTAAAAAATTAGAAATGAAATAAATTATTAGGCATAAAAATTGGATTTAGAAATGGTTAATTTGTTAATTTGTTTAGAAAAAATTAAAATTAAAATAATTTGATTTACTCAAAATAAAAAAAAAATAGAAATATTCTGTTCTTATTCGATTTTTCGATTCTTGGTCTAGAATCGAGAACCGAACCGTACCCGTCGGTTCTCAATTCAGATACCCGTTCGGGTATTTAATTTGACAAGAACCGTCGGGTTCGGTTCAATTCGGTTTGATCAGTTCGGTTTAGGAGATTTGCCCTGTCCTAATATTATCTCCCGTATCAAGATTAAGATCAAACTTAAAACTAAAAAACTATCTCCAAAGAAAACATTTATTTGGCACAATCTTTGTAAGGTAGTGTTTTTCTAAGGCAGTCCTTAATTTTTCAGCAATTTTAGTTTCTCCTACTTTCCTAATCACAGTATCAAACAGATGTAGGAATAAAGTGCTCCAGGCTAATTCATCTTGTTCAGTTTTCCTAGCTTCAGATAAGGTTTCTGGCCAAGATTCATCAATAGCCTTAGCACATTTTAACTGTAACAACAGTGCTTTAATTTTCTGACGCCAAAGACTAAAGTCTCCTTTGGCATCTCACATTTGGACATCTACCTTAGAGTTCATATTGTGCAGGAGTATGTAAATTTTCACAAGTTATGATAAAGCAGATATATCTCAATGATTATTCAGTCAATAGTATGTCACAAGGTTTACTGTCTTATTATTCCAATTTCAGATTATATATATATAATAGTGCTTAATTGTGATATGTACAGGAGTATATCAATCAAAATAATTATGCATATCACTAAGCATGCAATCAAATTTAATCACAGAGCTTACACACAGTAAGCTATCAAGACTGTAAACACAATGTGTGTACCTTTGAGGCAATTATACTTTGGCAGGTTAGTACCTGAGAGGATCAAATTGTGTATTAGTACAGTTCACATAGAATGTACAACAATTTATCAATTGAAATATGATTTTGATTTTATTATCAACTCACAGTGAGATATTTAAGAAAACAGTTTTAAAGATTACAAGTTTCTTGAACCGAAACCCTAGTCCCCAAAGTTTCTAGGATTCTCTTAGAGAACCCTAGACAGAGGTAGATGTAGAGGTAGAGGTAGGGGAGGTTCAATGAGACCTTATGTTTGAAAAAACACGTTTTGTTTTGTTTTTTTTTTTAAATCTCACATAAACTACAGGTACAAAAAATACCAAAAACGTCTGATTCTTATATAGGAGCAGTCTCTTGACTACTGCAGGTGCCACCACAGACAAACAAAGAACCAACACTGTAGTAATCAGTAGGTATTTATAGAAAACTTCTATTTATTTCATTACCAACACACTGCAGGGTGCAGTATAATCACCAAAGGATTTCAATAAAGATTTTAGAACCAAACACGAACAAGAATCAGAGGACCAAGGTAAAAGATAATAAAGAAACTTCAGTTTCTATCAAACAGATTCGACACTGATTATTTGTCAAAGAATTTTACTCAGTAACATCCGGTTTCCTTTAAAGAAAGATTCAACGAATTTAAATAGCACACTAACAGTACCTAGGTTACACCAGTCGTATGCAAAGAAAAAGAAAAATTTTAAAAATAAAATAAAAAAATATGTTGGCAGATCGTAGTGATCTGCTGTTTCTTTTTTCGGCCGATGACTCGACTTTCAGTTCCTTAACTAGGGAAACCAAAAAAAAAATTTCTCAAGCTCTGATACCACTGTAGGTTCAGGAAAGTATAAAGACTGAAAAATATTCGAGGCAAAAATGAAGCATAGACGTAGATCTGTAGAAAAACAGTAAAGGAACACAAGATTTATCGGCCGAAGCCCCGAGGTTTAGCGATTTATCAAATCGCCTAGTCCCCGTTGAGCATCCATAAAGGAATAGGTTCAAATCCACTAAAATCACCGACCAAATACCACAAACTTCGATTACAGCCGAAACACACAGTTCCAACCACAACAACTATCAAAACCCTCAACACCAAATTGAACTCACACAAGAGTTCATAAAGATTCAATTTCTTTACAGAAGTCTACACAAAGATCTAAGAGAGAATCACAAAATTACAGAGAGAACAATATAAAAATATAGAAGCTGCGCGAGAGGGAGAGCCACTCAAACCCTAGACTTTCCTTTTATAAGAGAGATGCCCCATTTTGATCCAACGGCCTTTATTTAGCCAATTGTCGAAATCTAGTATAAGTTGTTATTTAAAAAACTGAAATTGCGTTTTCTCAAAACCATTTTCAGTTTCAAGATTCTTCTTCATTTTTGGGTCATTGGATCGGGTATGGGCTAAGTCCTTAAATCTGGGCTGGGCTTCCACATAAAACAGCAACCAATTTCTACAATCATCTTTCAAATTAAGGTTGTTTAAATCACGAGTTAAGCCCATTAGTTCAACTGCAATCTTATTTCAGGCAATTAAAGCTGCAGTAGTAAGTTTCTACAAGACATTGCATGTCGAGTTTGCATCTGAGATAAGGATTACAATTGTGACTCTGGGATTGGTCGAGTCAGAAATGACCAAGGGCAAATTCCTTACTAAGGAAGGGACAATGGTGGTGGACCAAGAAATGAGAAATGTAAGCTCTATTTATGTTGATTATTTAAGAAAATAAGTAATTGGAAATATGGATTATAATCATATTGTAAGCTTATCCTCTTGGCAAGTGGATTTAGCCTCACTTTGATGTGATTGGTTTGCTTGGTTTTGATTTTCACTTTTTATGTATTATGGATCTAGTAAGAAGGGAATAGGGCCTACCCTTAACATAATTGTGCACAAATTTGAATTCGTTAGATTTTCTTGAATATATAATTGATGGAAGTGCTTCAATACAATTTTCTCTCAGGTTGTAATCAGTGCTATTCTGATAGAAACTGCAGAACGATGTGCAAAAGCAATCATTGACAGTGCCTGTCGGGGAGACGAGTACTTAACGGAGCCATTTTGGTTCATGTTTACTGTTAGGAAAACACCTCCCAAAGATTGCCCAAGATCAAACAAAGCTTGACAATGTGAAAAATCCAAACCACTTGAAGATGGGGAAGAAATGATTTCAATGAATAAATGGATAAGAATGTATTTGGATTACTTGAACAAGCCTCAAGTTAATCCCCAAGAAAGAAAATAACTTTGAATTTATACCCAAGATGAACAACCTCAATCTTGTAAAATTCTCTCCAAGTTTTCTCTCAATTTTCTCTCTATTTTCGAGTCTTTAAGTGGTTTGGATTTTTCACATTGTCAAGCTTTGTTTGATCTTGGGAATCTTTGGGAGGTGTTTTCCCAACAATTTGGTATCAGAGCTTCTTCCTAAATCAAGGTGGTTAAGCTTCGATTTTTGGTGAGTTTCTTGAACTTTGTTGTGCACACAATGTGTTTGTGAAAATTCCCAAGTGAACTTTGGTGGTTTATTTTCGGTAAACAAGTGGATAAATCATGTCTACTAGAGGAATGGTGAAGATTGGGAAGTATGAGATAGAGAAATTCAATGGGAAGAATGATTTTTTATATTGGAGAATGCAAATGAAAAATTTGTTGATTTCTTAAAAGTTGCACAAGGCATTGGCGGGAAAGGAGAAGAAGCACGTTGATATGTCGGACGAGGATTGGGAAGAGCTAGATCTTGAGGTACGAGCGTCTATCATTCTTTGCCTTGAAAGAGATGTTGCTTTCTTGGTTGATAGTGAGGTAACAGCAGTGGAGGTGTGGACAAAGTTGGAGGCGAACTTCATGACGAAGACTCTAACAAATCGGATCTATTTGAAGTCCAAATTGTATACTTGCAAGATAGATGAAGGTACACCAATCCGGGAGTATGTCAACAAGTTTGATAGGATCATATCGGACTTGAAGGACATTGATGTGGAAGTAGATGATGAGGATCAAGCACTTCTACTACTTCTTTCATTGCCAAAGTCTTACGAGAACCTAGTACAAACATTGATGCTTGTGGGTGATAAACTTGTGATGGAGGACACTAGAACGTCACTTTTTGCGGATGATCTTCGAAAGATTGCAACTAGTGGCATGTCTACCATTGGTAACAAGGAGCAAGCTCAAGGATTGTTTGTAAGGGGTAGAAGCAATGTGCGACCAAAGGGCAAGGGAGAAAAATCTAGATCGAGTTCTAGACCTCTTGCGGAAAGGTCTTGTTTCAAATGCGGCGAGCTCGGGCATTTCAAGGAGAATTATCCTAACAAAAAGGGCTGGAAGAAGAATAATAAGAATAACAACAACGGGAAGGTGCATGTCAATCAAGAGGTGAGCTATGCCTAGGAAGGAGGGGAAAGCGATGAGTGCTACACCATCTCTTGTGATGAAGAAAACTCCGGTAAGTGGATTCTTGACTCTGGATGCTCTTACCATATGTGTCCAAATAGGAAGTGGTTTACTACCTAAAGAAGCACTGATGGTGAAACCGTGTTGATGGGTAATAACCATTCATGTAAAACGGTGGGGCTCAGTTCAATTAGAATCAAGATGCATGATGGAGTGGTTAGAACATTGATGGATGTTAGACATGTTCCTGATTTGCGAAAGAACCTTATCTCTGTTGTTGCCTTAAACTCCGGTGGTTGCAAGGTTGTAACATGGAATGGAATAAAGAAGGTTGTTCGTGGTTCTTTGATTGTGATGAAGGGTATTCGTGAAGGCAATCTCTATGCTCTTCAGGGTACTACAGTTACTGAAGATGTAGCAGTTGGAACAAGTGAAAGTGGTGGAGACCCATGTGAGTGCACTCGGCTATGGCATAGGAGGCTTGGGCATATGTCTGAAAAAGGGCTAGATTTACTAGTCAAGAAAGGTTGGCTAAAGAACTTGAAGAAGCCTTGCATGGATTTTTGTGAGCATTGCATGTACGGTAAAGCACACCGAGTTTAGTTCCAGCCAAGAAAACATAGAAGCAGAGGCATTCTTAACTATGTGCACACGGATGTATGGGGTCTGACTTCTGTCACTTCCAAAGGCGGTTCCAAGTATTTTGTTACATTTGTTGATGATTATTCTAGATATGCTTGGATTTATTTTTTGAAGCATAAGAATGAGGTATTCGACACTTTCAAGAAGTGGAAAGCAATGGTTGAAAACAGAACAGGAAAGAAATTGAAGACACTGCGATCTGATAACGGTACTGAGTATACAGATGGTGCTTTCAAGGAGTTCTGTGGTAAGGAAGGCATTGTGAGACACTGGACAGTTAGAAATACACCGCAACAGAATGGGGTCGCGAAAAGACTGAATCGCACATTTCGAGAGAAATTGATGTGTATATGATCCTATGCTGGTTTGGACAGAGAATGGTGGGCAGAGTCGATTGCAAATGCTTGCTACATAGTGAACCGGTCTCCATATTCAAGGTTAGATGGAGATGTACCTTACAGGGTATTGATAGGAGAACATGCAGATTATGAGAAACTCAGAACATTTGGATGCACAGCCTACTATCATGTCAACGAGGGAAAGCTCGATGCGAGGGCTAAGAAGGCTATATTCTTGGGGTATGCGGCTGGTGTTAAAGGCTATCACCTTTGGTGTGTAGAGGATTCTAAGTTCATAATCAGCAGAGATGTTACTTTTGATGAGAACTCCATGATAGCTTCGTTGAAAGCTACAGTGCCCATTGGTGATGATGTTGAGACTACAATGTCTCAAGTTGTTGACATAGAACCTAGAGATCAACCTAATTCTAGGCATGTTCAAGAGGGGCATCAAACAGATACTCAAGATGAGAGTGATGATGGGCTTGAACAAGAGGCGATTCAGCAAGAGAATGTACAGGCACAGCAACAACAACTTGCAGATAACTTGGCTTCCTCTAGGCCACGCCGTACTTACAAGCAAGTTCTAAAGTTGGGGTCAGACGAGCCTTTGAGGCACTATGGGCAGACAAATTTGGTTGAGTATGCACTCTCGGTGGAGGATGATGAGCCTACCACTTTCAAAGAAGCTATTTTAAACAACAATAGTGAGAGTTGGTTGGCAGCAATGGAAGAAGAGATGAAATCACTTCACAAGAACCAAACATTGGAGGTTGTCCCATTGCCCATAGGTAAGAAAGCTATTGGTTGCAAGTGGTTGTACAAAAAGAAAGAGGACCCTACCAAGCTCGGTGGTACAAGATTCAAAGCAAGGTTAGTGGCTAAGGGGTTTGCACAAAGAGAGGGAGTTGACTACAATGAGATCTTTTCTCCTGTGGTCAAGCACACTTCCATTCGGGTGCTATTGAGTATTGTTGCTCATCATGATCTTGAGCTGGAACAACTCGATGTCAAAATCGCCTTCTTGCACGGGGACTTGGATGAGGAGATCTATATGCATCAACCTGAGAGCTACAAGGTTGAGGATAAGGAACGTCAAGTATGTCGTTTGAGAAAATCACTATATGGATTGAAGCAATCTCCTCGGTAGTGGTACAAGCGATTTGACTCCTTCATGCTAAAGCATGGTTTCTCCAGAAATGAGTATGACTATTGTGTTTATATTCGAAAACTTCGGGGAGGTAACTATATCTATCTTCTATTGTATGTGAATGACATGCTTATCGCTTCGAAAAGTAAGGTGGAGATAGATAGGTTAAAATCTCAACTTGGTAAAGAGTTTGAGATGAAGGATATGGGGGCTGCTAGGAAAATACTAGGTATGTAGATTAGAAGAGAGAGGACGAAAAGGCGAATGTTCTTGAGTCAGAAAGGCTACATTGAGCGGGTTATTGCTAGGTTCGGGTTGCAAGGTGCAAAGTCGGTGGTAACTCCATTGGCTCCACATTTCAGGCTCTCTGGTAAACAGTCTCCTACTACAGTGGAAGAAAAGGTACGCATGGATCGTGTGCCTTATGCTAGTGCAGTTGGCAGTTTGATGTATGCCATGGTGTGTACACGCCCAGATATTTCACAGGCGGTTAGTGTGGTCAGTAGATTCATGGCGAATCCGGGGAAGGCACACTGGGAAGCTATAAAGTGGATCCTGAGGTACTTAAAAGGTACCGTGGATACAGGTTTATGTTTTGGTGGAGATGCATGTCATATAAGTGGGTTTGTGGACTTGGATTATGCAGGTGATCTAGATAGACGACGATCTACTACTGGATATGTGTTTTGCATACATGGTGCCCCAATTAGTTGGCGATCGATGTTATAGGCTACAGTTGCTCTTTCTACTAGAGAGGCCGAGTATATGGCCATGGCAGAGGGAGTGAAGGAAACATTGTGGTTATGGGGTCTTCTAGATGATTTGGGGATTGAGCAGGATTGTGTGGACTTGTGGTGTGATAGCCAGAGTGCAGTTCACTTGGCTAAGAATCATGTTCAGGTATCATTTTGTGCGTGATGTCATAGAGGAAGGTGATATTTCACTCTCGAAGGTACACACAAATGAGAACCCAGCTGACATGTTAACCAAAGTGGTAACGGGTAGCAAGTTTCAACATTGCTTGGACTTACTTCACACTAGTCCGTGTTGATATGCCCGAGTGGGCATGGCCCTTCGGGGCAGGGTTGAAATGAGGTGGAGAGTTTATGAAGGTAGAGGTGAACTACGGAGGCTTGATCCCGAGTTTTGGGTACGTAGGCAACCATGGTTTGAATGGTGCAGCCTAGTTTTGGTGCTTGCTTCTTCTTCTTGTGTTCGTCCAAAATTTGAGGTCTATCAAATGATGTACGAGGTGGAGAATTGTGAGAAGAGAGGAGTTGAAGAGGAGAAGAGAAGGAGTTGAAGGGGAAGAGCGCCTAGGCGCCCCGAGTGCTGAAACAAATCAGTAACATGGCGCCTAGGCGCCACTCTTGGGCCCCTAGGAGCCCCGATAGGTATATATATGGCCAATTTTTTCCCTCTTTCATAAAGCACAAGACCTAGACTCGAAAATAGAGAGAAAACTTGGAGAGAATTTTACAAGATTGAGGTTGTTCATCTTGGGTATAAATTCAAAGTTATTTTCTTTCTTGGGGATTAACTTGAGGCTTGTTCAAGTAATCCAAATACATTCTTATCCATTTATTCATTGAAATCATTTCTTCCCCATTTTATTGTTCTTCAAGTGGTTTGGATTTTTCACATTGTCAAGCTTTGTTTGATCTTGGGCAATCTTTGGGAGGTGTTTTCCCAACATTTACCTTCTACTACAAGGTGTTTTTCCCCGAAGTAACAGAGTGGTTCAATCGCTGGTTCTTTCTCACTGAACCAGGAACTCCACCTACAGAATCAATTAGCAAGAAAATCTTAGATTTCCCTAGACTTAAGAAAATTCTATATCCAGATTCTGTCCTGTCCCATGAGATTAAAGTTGATTGATCAGTAAGTAGATTTGCTCACTTTTCAATCTTTCACATTCTAATTTGGCTGCTTAGTGGAGGATATTTTTCATGTCCTTGTACTGTTGTTCTGTTTAATTTTTATGACAATGTATTTTCTTTTCATTTGTAAATGAAATGGGCCATAGATGTATGAAAACTTTGATCTATACGTTTATTCTGATAGTGTTAATTAATGATCTAGTTAAATATTACGTCAAGATAATACCATTTGCATCCACTAGCTTCTGAATAAATGCAAATGGGAAGGGAAAGGGCATTTTTCAATGGAAAATGCTATATGTACATCATGGTTTATATAATATTTTACATAAAGTCACTTGGCATTTTATCATTTATTAGTTTAAAACACAGTCAGTTTTTTCATCCAATTATTTTCCTCCACATCAATTTCAATCATTGCTTCTGGCAGATTTTTCTATACAAACAGCAGAATCCTTTTTCAAAAGTTCATGGAACAATTTACCCACACAAGAAGAAATTATACCCTTGGATCCAGGAAGGGGTTAAGAGAAATTTCACAAAGAATGGAAGAAAGAGCACAAAGGCTGCCCTGTGAGGGGAGAAACCGGGGAAGACCCGAGAGCAAAGAACGAAAGGATGAGAGAAAGTTCGATGAATTAGCTAGGGTTCTTCCTTTACATAGGAGATCACAATTGTCGATCAAATCATGAACCAAGGATTACAACCTCTCCATAAGATTCTATGGTCATTGTGAAACAACTTATGAGTGTTATACTAGACATTTTTGGGACGGAGTCAATGTTGGTATGACATGTTCGAACTTTTAAATTCTTCAATTATTGAAGTACAACTAATGTACATCATCGCTTCAAGAATGTTTGGTATCAAAATAAGAACAGTAAACCCCTATTTGATGCCTATTATATATATATATATACATTTTTAAAAATGGTTTTGAATAGTGTTTTTAGGAGAATTTGTGATTAAAAAGTAGAAAAAAATTTAGAGTTTACGTGCAGAATATTTTATTGTGTGAATGTATGATTGAAAATGATTACGTAACAAGAAAAGTTTTAAAACAATGGGCATCAAATACAAGCTAAATTGACATTGTCAAGAGAAGACGACTTTCTAAGTAAAAAAAAAAAAAAATTGTAAAAAGTTCTTACATTTTGATTATTGTTAGAGGGCTAGTTTGGGAAATTTCTCAAACAGTTTTCGGCTTAGTTCATATATGATTACGGCTGTTAAGAAGACACGTTGTGCGCTCGTAGGTTGCCTTCAATTCAGTTTTGATTGGTAACCAATGTTATTGACAACTGATAAGTATAATTGGTGGGATGCCGGATTTTGGGTTTGTGGTAGCTTTGGGTGTTGTAAGTCTCAGAGACAGACGCAGAGGTGTCAAAATGAGTCATATTCAGTAAATTGAAGAGAAGCCCTTGAAAGACGATAGGTCGTGGAGGGTCGGGTTGATCCCAGTTCGCCATAGGTCTGGGCGTGGTTCGATTTGGATCAATTTCGATTTCAACTCCTACTTAGAATCAAAACCAAATTAGTCGATGTGGACAAATTTCAGCCCAACTCAACCTACTCTATCTCTTAAACCCAAACCAAAAACCGAATTTGGTTCAGTATGGTTAGTCGGTTGTATTCTTTACACCATTTCAAAAGCCAGTAAGAAGTTTGAAAATTCAAAATTCATGTTTGTATTTAATTAGTTAAAATTATTTATTAAATAAATATATTAAAGTCACAGTTAAACAATTAATGGTCAGAGATTTCACATATTTATTTACTAGTCACATATCATCAAATTAATTGGTCACGGATTATTTCGAAGTCATAAATCGAAAATTTTATAGGTTACAGATTTTTTTAGTCACAGATTATCAAATTTTAAGGTCACGGACGAAATCGTTGAGTTAACAAATTATTGTTTTAGTCACAGATCGTCAAATTTTAAGGTCACGAACCAAGTCATTGAAGTCACAGATTATTGTTTTACTCACAGATCGTTAAATTTTAAGGTCACTGACCAAACTTTATGGTCACCCCTTCCACCGGTCCCATCTAGCACCAATCTTGGTCACGAACCACCACCATCCAATCATCGATTGCACTATACCACCGCAACACCACACCTGATCCCGATCCAATTCCACCACAGCACTTGGTCACAAACACTATCCATCACCACCATTGCACCCCTATCACGTCACAACAATCAGTCAACACCACAACACACTACCTGAGCTACCACTACACCACCGCACAGTACCACACCACTATTGCACGCACCCAACCACCGCACCACCACCTCCATCTCCACTGCACACCTCACTGCACTATAGCACCACCAACACACATAGTTAAATTGGCCGCACACTTCTACCTCCACTGCACACCACACGCCACCACTACTACCACAATCGCACCATACACCACCACCACATCAACAATAGCCATGACTGGAAATCCACCATTACAGCACCCACACACCATCGACCAACACAATACAATCACCAACACCACCACAACACCCAAAACCACCACTAGATTTCTCTACTACAGAGAATAAATTCACCACCACAAAGCCGCCATCACCAATTCACCACCAGGTCCACCACCACACAAAACACCATCCAATCCACCACCATCTTCTTTGCTGTCAATGTGTTCAAGGCACTATAGTCTTCAGATCCACACAATTGCGCAAGCAAAAGCAGTCACACAGGCAGAAGAAGCAAAATGGATCAGATCTAGCTGCAACGGCACTCGTCCTCCTCGTCGGCGACATCGTCACTCACGGTTACAGAGGCGTCATCGTTGGGCAGCGACCTGTGGTGGTCTCCAATGAGGAGAGACGTGAGAGATAGAGAGAGGAAACACTCGTCCTCGGCCATGACGACGACACTGTTAGTCACGGAGTGTTGTAGCTACGTCATTGTCTTCATCGAGCAGCGAGGTTGCGGTGGTCACCATGATGAGCTACGTGAGAGACAAATCGGCAGTTGAGAGAGAGGGTGAATTGAAATGGTTAGGGTTGAAATTGAGGGAGATATTTAATTATCATATTCATTCCAAATTTGTGAATAACAAAACTTCATACTAGATTTTTGCACTGTAAATTTGAAACACCGATGACTGTGTAATTTCCTCAAAAAATTATCAGAGTTTTGGGCCCATTTATATTACAAGAACAAAAATAATCAAATAATTTTATATTACAAGAACTATTAATTAATAAATAAAATCATGTTAAATAGAGACAAATCAATAGAAAACTTAAAAGTTTTGTTGTTTTAATATGTATTATGCAGCCTGACTACTTCAATAAGAGAAAATATTAAGTATAACATAATGAGTTTGTGAAAGGAAATTTTCAGTGCTATTACTTATCGGCAACATTATAGATTAGAAGAAATCGAGATATAGTTATGAAATTATGGCTTATTTTTTTATTTTTTCCTTAATTTTTTTTTTTAAAAAAGTAAACATTTAAGTGAATTGGTTTGGTTTAATTAACCAATTGTTTATGACTTCAAACCATAACTGAACGGACCTACCATGATTACGTTTAAAAAAATAAAAAATAAAAAATAAAACCAAACTAATTACTTGTATCAAACCGACCCGGGTCAATTCGTGGTTTGATTGATTTTTCGATTTTTTTGCCCAGACCTAGTTCACCACTTTTGTATGAGACCTGTCTAAAAATGGGTTGGACTGAAATAGGCCAAGAAATTCATATATTCTTAAATATTTATAAGTAGAAATTAAGTTTCTGTGCACTTAAAAGAGCTGGACAAATTTAGAGCCACGATCACAATACTTGTTTAGAGTTCGTATGACTAATTTGAGCGTGCATGTATACCATATTTTTAAGTATTCTAAAATTAATAGCTGTTGTGCAATAATAACGGATCACAATTAGCCCTGTTGGTGAGTTTGACACACGTCACATTTTGTATCCACTGATATTTTGAATATAGCTCTGTTACAATGCTTCGTGCATTGTGCAAGTTGTTAATCTCTCAATTTTCATTTTGTTTTGCGCATGAGACCCCAAGCTCGAAACAGCCCACCTTCGACGGCAAGGCAGATTGAGTGGGACCAAAAAAAAAAATAATAATAATAGTAATCATATTGGGTTGATAGATCCCCCCGTCCCTCCCCCCAAAAATTAATAAAAAAATAAATAAATTCCACTAAAATATAGAGTTTTTATTTAAAATATCCTCTCAAAAAATTGTAGGGCATGGGTGCATGTCTGGGGCCCAGACCTACCCCCTTCCCTACACCCCTGAAGGCAGACCACTAGGCTAAGCCAAAGCCGGCGAACTGGCCAGTTTGACACCATGATATCGACTTATATTGGTATCTTGTAATGGAGATGAAATGTGTGAAAACAATTTTTTTCCAAAGTAACTTGGTAACAAGATTATAGACAAATTTTTACCACAAGCCAAATAAGTGTTCACCGTGTCTATGAAGCAATCTTTTCTTGTCATGCTTTTTAGGATTTGATAAAGGATTTACAGCTTGTTTGGGAGCGAATTTTTGCCCTAAAAATTGATTTTTTTACCGTTATTTCACTATTTCAGTCGTCATATTTGACTTTTTTTCTCACAGGTGGACCCACTTTTCTCCTAACGGTCAAAAAATCAATTTTCAAAATTACTTCCAAACAGACTCTTAATCATAATCTTCAACTCTGTCCTCTCCTCGATGAACAGGAAACAAAATATAGTCAAAATGACAAGAATGGCTTATATAAAAATCAAATTTAATAAAATCAAGCAAGTAAAATTTGGATGCCCACCCTTCCAACCCCCAACCTCCAACCCAACCAGTCTCTAGATGTCCCACACAAGATTTGGGGATTGTTATTACTTTAATAACATAGCAAGTAGCCGACCACAACTACATGCTATTTGCAGAATCTTTCAAGGAACTGTTTAAAATATTAATAACTCATTTTTTCATGATGACATTTCCATTTTTTAATAGCATTAATGTATGAACAAAGTATATCCACTAGTACCTTTCAATGGGACATCATCGTCGAACAAAACTTAACCATTTTTAATGTTCTTAAATCATGTTCTGCCTATATATGGGCTGTAATGCTAATCTTGTTCATACGTTGATCTCAGTTTACGAATCCTATGCTTCTGCTTAAGAGGTATCTTTCGAGCTTCTTATGTTTTAATTCTGAATAATCTGATTTTGTAGCCTTAGTTTTACTCACTAACCTTTTTTCTGATTCAAGGTTTCGAAGTTTGAGGAGTTTGAAAGATGGAGAATGTTAGTAGCAATGTCTTTGAGCTTACTGTTAAACAAGGACAGCCTACTCTGGTTCCTCCAGCCAAGGAGACGGAGAAGGGGCTGTACTTTTTGTCAAATCTGGATAAAAATATTGCAGTTATAGTTCATACAATTTACTGTTTTTGTTGACACACAAAAAGTTCAGCCCAAGTCGAATAGCCCAAGGAATGAAGCCCAATTGAAAGATCCCCAAAATCAAATAGCCCAAAGAATAACCCAATCAGGCAATGCAGGATAAAGGCCCAAATAGGGATGCCCATGAACGCGGTAATACCATCGCCCAAAGTTACAAGTCGCCCAAGATTTGAGCGAATGGATTACCATGCAGTCGCCCAGAACTGTGCCCCTGTTCTTGCCCAAACCTTCGAGTCGCTCAAGATCTTAGCAAACATAAGATGTTATGGTTACCCAAAGGTGCGGTTAATGAAGCAGTTATTGAGTAGCCCTATCACGGTCCACGATTCAAGGAATTCAATTGAAGACGGTTGAACGACAAAAAGTAATGACAGCGGTCAGAGAAGGCAGTTCCATAACAAGTTAGCCACTACGAGGAAAGTGAGCAGTTATAGAGTGATCAAGCAGTTTTTAAGCGGTTGATCACGAAGAGATCATCCAGGAAGTATAAAAGGAAGAAAAGACATAGAGCAAAAGATCCCGAATCAAACACTCTCAAACAGAGAATATGTAACTTTAAATTTCTTAGTTTAGATTTAAACACTTCTTTTCAGTAACTCGTGTGTTTTTGCCCCTTGGAGGCATTCTGTTTTTATTTTTCAATTGTAAAGTCATCGCCAATAAAAACACCACTTTTTGGGACTTTGTCTCAAGAGGTTTGTCCGTTACACAATCGTCTGATCCCTTTTTAATTGTTAGTGACTAACCCGCGCGAAACAATTTGGCACGCCCAGTGGGACAGTGGTGTTTGGTGTTGAAGATACAAAAGGTGAAATAATATGCCTCAGAGATCCGATAAGGAAGCAGCAAGTCAGGGAGGAGTCCAGTCTGTGATCGAGCGATATGAGGAGCAGCATAGCTCTCCACGAATAGATGGATAGAATCAGAGCAGTAACAATCGTTACGAATCAATGGCAGAGTTGATTCCTTGAACTATGCATGCACTACTTGGAAAACTCACACAAGATGTCGTTGAACAGGTAAATCTTCTAAATATTCATAATATGGAAAGATTTACCCAGAATGGGAATGCACATTATGACAGCATGGCCAAACAACTGAGTATTTTGAACGAAATAATGAATAAGTTAGTAGGCTAAATTTGTCAACCAGTTATGCCTCTTGCAAACCACTTTCAAACTAAGACAATTGTGGGACATAATCCCCCAATCCTAAATTCAAGTCAAGGGGTAGAACCACATTTCGATCCCTCTACTTCAAACTAAGGGGATGGTGTAACGCCAAATCAGAATAATGGTAGTGGTACGCCTAACTTAGGGGGTAAGCCAAATGTAAGAGATAATGTCCTAAATAACGGGCAGAATACCCCACATGTTAATGAGGGAATAAATGTTTAGGCTAATGGTAACAATGACCCAAATCATGGTAACTTTATTCTTAATCAAGGACCAAATATCAGGCCTCAAGCAAATCAACCGGTCAACCAACCTGTAAGGATTCCATATGACCCCAACGTCATGTTGAGGAATCAGATTATGGAAATCATATAGGACCAGATGGCTTTGGGGGTACGTCCTATCATTAGGTCGACTTACACAAAGTCATATCCTGATTGGATAGACCAAACATATCCATGGTCTAGAGGGTATAAAGTGCCAGAATTCTCACTGTTTACCGATTTAGGGGAGGTGTCTACTCTAGAACACATAGGACGATTCACACTGTAAAGTGGTGACGTAACTAATTATCATAAAATGAGGCTTTTCCCTAGTTCATTAACAGGAGTAGCTTTCTCCTGGTTCATCAATTTGCCAGCGAACTCTGTTCAAACAGGGCAACAATTGGAACAATTATTCCACGCTCAGTTTTATAAGACTGAGTCTGAAGTTACTTTGGCCGATTTGGCGAACCTATGTCAAATGCCAAAGGAATGGGCAGAAGGTTTCCTCCAAAGGTTCAAGACAGCAAGAAGTAAATGTTTTGTACCTCTGCCCAAAAAAGAGTTTGTCAAAATTGCTCAAGGTTGTTTGAGCTTTGATTTGAAAAAGAAATTTCAAGACAAGGAATTTTCTGACCTTTTCCAATTGAGCGCGAACGTGATTAGGTATAAACGATTGATAAGAAAAGAAGAGCAAATAAAAAATTCTAGCAAGGGGACTTATTATAGAGACCCAAATTTTGATGTTCATACCATCAATAACGAGTCATACGATCAGACCGAAATGTGTTTGGCCAAATTAGTCAAAGGAGACATGTATACTTGTCCTATAATGGCTAAGCCTAGACTATCAGGCAAGGATGAGCTTATGAAAGATGAAAACGTAAAAGCTAGAACGTTCTCGTTCGATGTAACCAAAGCTGACCTTATATTTGATAAATTATATAAGGATAAGCAGATAAAGTTGAGCAATAAGCATAAATTGCCAAACCTTGAACAAATTAAGGGTAAAAAATATTGTAAGTGGCATAATGCATGGTCACATTTGACTAACAATTGCTTGGTTTTTTGCCATGTGTTATAGGATACCATTGAGTCAGGACGAATTACGTTCGATGATAAGAAGAAGATGGCAGTGGATGAAAATCCTTTTCCACAGCCACTTGGAGTGAATATGGTGACGTCTGGTTTCAAAAACAAGTTGCCAAAATTCAAATTGGTTATAGATGATGGAGAAGAAGACCCTGGACCACATCCTAGTGTCTTTGAGCGTATTAAAGGGAAGGAGCCAAAAAAGGATGAAGACGTCTTGTGTGCAAGATGTAAAAGAAAAGTGAGTGAGAATACGGAGAAACCAGGGATATGTCAGTATCCCCATCGCCCTACTTTCTTTCCAAACGCTCAGCATGGTAGAGGGCGAGGTACATCGTTCTATAAGGGACCGCCCTTTGAGAGGTAGTTCGGGCCAGTAAATAATGGGAGAACATTCAGGCTGCAACCTCGCCGACCAAATGTATGGCATTTGTTCAAGTATAATGCAGGAAATGCGATACCCTTCAATGAGATGACTAGAACCCAACAAAGACGTTTCCAACGAGATTATGGACGAATGATGAGGCAACAACAGGGAGTACCATGTCCTAAGGCGCCTAAACTACTTGAGGTAGCCAATCAAAATGTTCTCAAAGATAGTGAAGAGACTGGTGCAGATGAATCAATGAAAGAGTTGCCAAAAACTTCTTCTGGGAGATCGAAGTTTGAGCGAGACAGAAGGGATGGAGAAGATCCAAATCAGCCCCTTACTATTCAGTTCGGTACGTTACCTCCTGTTGTGGCTAATAACTATTTACTAGCTAATGAGTTCAAGAATAAAGAGAAAAAAGAAGAAGAAAGAGAGGATAACTAAGGAGAAGCATGCGTGATGGAATATGAAGAAGGCTAGACTTCTAGAGAGGCCTACAATGGTGAGGAAGATGATGGTATGACAGACATTGAAGAAGAAATCGACCTAGAAGCAGAAAGAAGAAGGTGAGGAGTATCGTAAATACTCTATTGAAGCAACTACATCGAGAGGGAGTTCGTGAAGTAGATTTATTGGGAGAACCATATGAGTGTTCTTTCGATTTTTACGTGCTATACGGGACGCCCAAAAGGAAGAAGAGAGTGCCTCGCTCTGAAAAGTATGGATCACCTCCAAGAATAATGCCTCCTCCCACAGGTTGGGTAACTGAAGATGAAGCATCAGAAAACAATAAAAAGAAAATTCAAGAGACAGAGGCTCAATGTGATATGTTGCACGTTGACTTATCACAAAAGGATAACTCGACAGAGGACAAGCGGGAAGTAGAAATAGAGGCTGCCGAAAAGGTTATTTTTAAATGGTCAGCCATGAAATTGACTAAACACTTGAGGTCGTTGTACATTGAAGCTCTAGTTAACGGTGCTTGTCGATAATGAAGCAGCTATAAACACCATTCCATCTAGGATGATGAGGAAATTTGCAAAGACAGAAGGGGATATGATTCCAACAGAAGTCATCCTTACAAGTTTCAATGGAGAAGCAACTGCAGCTAAGGGAGTTATGCCATTGGACATAATTATAGGTACAACTACTAGGACCACAGTCTTCTTTGTAATAGATGGTCCTACTAGTTACAATGTGTTACTAGGAAGAGATTGGATACACGAAAGTCGCTGTATACTCTCATCGCTCCATCAATGCCTGGTTTTTTGAAATAACAAGGGTGAAGCAGAGGTGGTGCAGGTCGATCATAGGCCTTTTGTCGCAGAAGCAAACTCAGTGGAAAAGTTCATGTACGAAGGAAACTATGGACCTATCAGGGTAGTCCAAGATGGGGAAGAAACTCAGATTGTCGCGCAGAGTGAAGAGCCATTTTCAGTGGATGCACTCACTGAAATGTTCAGTCAGATGAGGGCAAATATAGTGGCCCTAGAAGAGCCAGTAATTGGCAAAAGAATAATCAAGGAGTCCTGAATGAGTTCGAAGCAACAAGAGCAAATGGCCGATATTCAAGCCTTCAAAGCCAAATTAATGGCTTTCAATAAAGAAAGCAAGGACAAGACGAAAGAAGAGGCAGCCCTGAAAACATTGAAAGACAAATTAGCAGTATTCGAATTGGAATAAAGTATTGGCCGAGAAGTCAACAAGGTGGATTGTTTAGAAGAAGAAGTGCTTACAAGGGAGCTGGACGATGAAGTAATGCGGATCATCAATCCTGGCTATGCTCAAGCACAAGACCCTCTGATTAAAGTAAATATTGGCAATGAAGGAGAAGATCGTCCAACATTCATCAGCCAGATGCTCGATCAAGAGATTAGTGATAAATTAATCGCTTTGTTAAAAGAGTATAAAGATTGTTTTGCTTGGAAATATGAACAAATGCCTGGTTTAGATAGAGACTTTGTGGAACATAGATTACCAACTAAGCCTAATTTTAAACCTCATAGGCAACCTCCCAGACATTTTGCTCCTAATGTACTCCCTGAGATTAAGAAATAGATAGAGCGATTATTAAAAGTAGGCTTTATTAGAACAGCCAGGTATGCCGAATGGTTGTCTAATATCATGCCAGTACTAAAAAAGAATGGTAAACTAAGGGTGTGCATAGACTTGAGGAATTTAAACATAGCCACACCCAAAGATGAGTATCCAATGCCCACGGTAGATTCTTTAGTAGACTCAACAGCCGGACACGTCATGTATTCTTTCATGGATGGGTATTCAGGATACATTCAAATTTATATAGCTGAGGAAGACATATACAAAACTGCCTTTAGATGTCTTGGTTCTCTAGGATGTTTTGAATGGGTAGTCATGCCTTTCGGCCTGAAAAATGCAGGAGCAACTTATCAAAGGGCAATGAATTTAATTTTTCATGATATGCTAGGCAAGTTTGTTGAAGTATATGTAGATGATATAGTGGTCAAATCCATTAAAGAAGAGGACCATTTTGAACAGTTAAGATGTTCATTTGAGCGAATGAAGCAATATAAACTAAAGTTGAATCTCTTGAAATGTGCATTGGTGTTAATGCAGGGAACTTTCTTGGTTTCTTGGTACACAAAAGAAGGATTAAACTTGATAAAAATAAAGCGAAGGCCATTTTAGAGGCCAAACCACCTAGCAACAAAAAAGAATTGCAAAGGTTTCTAAGTCAAGTAAACTTTTTAAGACACTTTATTTCTAACTGTGCAGGGCGAACTAAAGTCTTTTCACCGCTTTTAAAGCTGAAAAATCAAGACGAATTCATCTGGAAAGAAGAATATCAAAAGGCTTTTGAAAGTCTGAAGACATATTTATCAAGTCCACCAGTGTTGGTATCACCAATCCAAGGAAGGCCAATGAAAGTGTATGTATCGGCTGAAAAAGAATCAATAGCTGGAATGGTCGCGCAAGAAGACCAATTTAGTGAAGAGAGGGCGATTTACTACTTGAGTACACGGTTAACAAAATGTGAATGTAATTACTTTGCTATCGAAAAATTATGTCTTGCATTGTATTTCACATGTACAAAATTAAAGGCTTATTTACGGCCTGTAACCGTTTATTTGATTTCTAGAGTAAAGTTGATTAAGTATATGTTCTCTCGCCCTATTTTACACCAAATGGTAGGCCTTTGGACGTTATCTTTATCAGAATTCAAAATACAATACATACCCCAAAAGGCAGTCAAAAATCAGGTTTGGCTAACTTTCTAGCCGATCATCCATGCCTTGACATGCCTGAAGAAATTGAATTAGAAATCAATTCGTTCGAGCTAAAACCTTGGGTGTTGTATTTCGATGGATCAAAAACCTCTAAAGGTGTAGGAGTAGGAGTAGCATTGATAAATCTTTTAGGGATTTGCTACAAGTTCGCATTCACTGTGGATAGGATGTGCACCAACAATCAGGCCGAATATGAAGCCTTAATCGTGGGCCTAGAACTAATGATAGATATGGGGGTACAAAATGTAAACATTAGATGCGATTCTCAATTGGTAATTCACCGACTGATTGGTGATTTTAAATGCCAAAGTGATTCCATCATGAGTCAATATGAAATTGCCCAAGAGTTATTAGAAGAATTCGACCAAATAGAACTTCAATGCATTAATAAGATATACAATGACGTGGCAAATGAGGTGGCCCAGATGGCCTCAGGGTACTCAAAGGTTTTAAATTGGAAGTCTACTTGTGAATATGGAGCAATATTGCTCGTGATCCAAAGAAAGGCGAGAAGGATTGAACTTCATTGCATACAAGATGGAGATGCAATGGGTTGGAGGGCAGAGATTAAGGAGTTCCTTAAAGAACCTAATAAAAGAGATAGTAGAAAAATGAAGTTGCGTTTGCTAAACTATGCACTGATAGATGAAGAGTTGTTCAAGAAACGCTCTGATGGTATACTGCTAAAATGTGTAAGTTTGCAAGAAGCCAGGACGATCATGGCTAAAGTGCACGAAGGGATATGTGGAGCTCATCAAGCTGGCCAAAGGATGAGATGGTTAATTGTTAGGAGTGGATATTTTTAGCCAAAGATAGGAGAATTATGCGTTCAGTATGCAAAGAGTTGTTTAGCATGCCAAAAGTATGGTCCAATACAAAGGGCACTACCACAAGAGATAGCACCTATTATTAAACCTTGGCCGTTCAAGGGTTGGGCGATAGACCTGATAGGGAAGATTTATCCCCTGTCGTCCAAGCAACATACTTTTGTTATAGTTGCGATCGATTATTTTACTAAGTGGGTAGAGGCGGTACCTTTAAAGGAGATCACCCAGAAGAATGTCATAGAATTTATCCGTGATCACATCATTTATAGATTTGGAATTCCACAAACTTTGATGGTAGATCACCGGACATCTTTAAATGGGGATCAAGTAAATAAATTCTTGAGTGAGTTTGGAGTTAAATTAGTAAACTCCACACCATATTACGCTCAATCCAACGGGTGAGCAAAATCTTCTAATCAGATTCTAAAAAATATCATAAGGAAAATGATAGATGAAAATGCCAGAAATTGGCACGAATGTCTGAACAAGGCCTTATGGGCTTATAGGACGTTGCCTCGATCAAGTACCAAAATTACTCCTTTTCAACTTACTTATGGACAGGAGGCCGTTTTGCCTATGGAAATCAACATGCAATCGATCAGAGTGTATTTGCAACATAAGTTAAGTGATGATGAATATACCGAATCACTAATTCAAAACTTAGTAGAGTTGGACGAATTAAAGTTAGATGTCCCAGATAGATTGCAAGTTCAAAAATGAAGAATGGCTAAATTTTATAATAAAAAAGTTATAACCAAGTCGTTCAGCCTGGGCAAACTGGTTTGGAAAATAGTACTCCCTTTAGATAGCAAAGATCCAAAGTATGGCAAATAGTCTCCCAATTGGGAAGGACCATATAAAGTGAATAATGTATTGCCTAATGGAGCCTATCGTTTGAAAGATTTAGACAGCACCAAGCACATGAGGTTTATTAATGGAAAATATTTGAAAAAGTACGTTCCTTCCTAATGGAAAAGTGAACAAATAAAAGCGTAACCAAATCGCATTGAACGATCGTAGAGTAAAAAGGGCCAGAGCGAAATACGTTCAAATAAATTTCTTTATTATCAAATGTTCATTACAGAGCTGCGAAATACAAGATGCTAAATGCTCTATAAACTACAATTAGGAACAAACTAATCTCCCGGTCGATCGCCGAGTAAGAGGGTGTACTGGCCTTGATTGTCATCCTAATCGCACTGCTGCAAAGGCAAGCAGAGAGGCCGAGAAGCACTCTCAGCAAGCAGAAAGGAAGATGAAGCGCCCTCACATCGCCTTCCTAAATGCTTCGCTACAACGACGGGCAAGGAGGCTGAGAAGCACTCTCCGCAAGTAAGGTGGCCTGCAAGCACCCCAAAAATTGTCTTCCATCATTGAACTCCTTGTAGGAACGGAGACGATGGGAAGAACTTTGTTGCTGGTCAAAGAATATTTCCTATATCTCCCATACCAAAGGTGACATCAAGAAGGATGGCAAAATGGGCGGATCAGATGATCCATTTCCATGGAAAACGAAGGTGTTGGATTGATTGTCAAAATGTCAAACAATGGTAGCAAATTGGTCTTTTGAAGAAGAAAATGGAAATGAAGATGGAAAGTATGAAGTATACGTGCATTCATAGGGGGTGAAGGTGAAAAGACAGAATATGACGTGCAGTTATAGAGGGTGAAGGTGAAAAGACAGGATATTTAAAAAAAGAGAGAGAGAAGAAAGGGGGCAGAAATATCAAGAGAAAATGTGCAAAAATTTTAGCATAAAGCAGTTAAATGCCTGAGCGATTGACGATTAAAAGACAAACGTCAATAAATACACGAGAGGCTAAAATAGTTATTCATTAACAATGATGACTGCTGTTATGATCAAAATTAACAATGGATATCAATACAAGGTTACAAAGGGAAAGTCAATACGAAATTACAAAAAGAAAAAGTTAAGGCATTATATGTCTTGATTACAATTCGCCCCATACCAAACGAATTATTTCCCGAAGTCTCCCCCAGTCCTCGCTCTGCCGAGAAGAAGTGATATTCAATTCAGCCACAACATCATCATCAACTTCCAACTTCTTGTACTGCTCGACCAAAGACTTAGTTCGCTCAATTTCTTGGGAGGCATTACACTTTTTAGCAGTCATTCTCGCCTTGCAGTCGTCCATCTTGGCTTGAAGCTCCTTCATCTGTGCAGCCAAACTAGTCATCAAAGAGTCTTCAATCATGACTTCGGAAGAGATTTCTTTCAACTCGTCCTCAGCTTTGTTGATCTCCAGAAGCAAGGACTCTTTTTCAGATACAGCGCGAAGATATTGAGTACTTTTGGCTTCAGTTCAACATTTTTTGCCAGCAAGGAGAGGACCTCGGAATGGACAACTTTCAACGTCGCTTTAAAATTAGCAGAAAGATTGAGCGATGGAAGTGTCAGTGCTTGCTCCAATTTCGCATTCAAATGCTCAAGCTTCTCCTTATGTTTGGCAGCACTAGTCTTACCGATGTCCATATCCATGAAGGACACATACTCAAATATCGACTACTTGAGGAACTTCATATCTTCCTCTGAAGAAGCAGAAGGACAACTGGCTGAAGCAAGGCTAGATGTCTTGACTTGCCCCTAAGAAGCGAACAAGTCTTGGATGAACCGCACAATTTTATCAGCATCCTGCAAAGAAAGTTGCCAATATTGAAGGTTTCCACTACACTAAACAAAGTGGAGGTAAAGGTGAAGCAAAGATTACCTCATCAGCAATCTTGGAAGGTGGCATATCCCCAGCCAAATTTGCCACCTGTGGCTCCACCATTCGTGAGGACTTCCCCTTGTCTAAACAAGAAGACCTTGCCGCAACGGGCAGACTCATGGGAGCATCTACAGAACTCAAAAAGTAACAAATCAAAAACCAATAGCACAAGCAAAGGTAAAGCATCAAAAAATGAATTACCTTCTGCTTCGACGTTTGGGGGGTCAACGCCCTGGGAAAAAGGTAGTTCATCCATTGGTTGTGATGAAGATTCTGGGAAAGAAGATTTCTCTTTAAGCGTAGTCCCTTCATCAGCTGGTTTGGACGAAGTAGTCTCAGCAGAGGATGATGGAGTAGGAGCTGCCAACACCAAAGCCTTCAAAGGAGAGGCTGAACTTTTCTGAGAAATCCAAATAAACCATCAGCACATAGAAAAGTTTCAAGTATGGAAAGGTATGCTTGTGAATAAACCATTTTAATTACCTTTCTCCTGACAATGAGAGGGGTGTCATCATCATCAGCAGCATCAACCTCCAAAATGGGAGATGCCGAAGCTGGCCGTTTGCGGCTTGGGGCACTTTTAGCTACAATGGGCTTAGCAGGAAGAGAAGTCGATGGACGAGTAAACTGTTTAGCACGAGCAGGAGAAGAGGGACTCCTAATGGATAGAGGAGTGACCAAAACAGGAGAGGTGGAAGAAATGTTTGGCTGGTCCAGTGAATGGAAAGCACGATTGGCATCAGTCGCAAACAATATGCGCTTCACTGACGGTCAGAGTTGTTCAAAAAGGGGATGGATGGCACGGCTAGGATTGAAGGGAGCTAAAGAAAAGCTGCTCGTCAAAAGAATATTGCGAGCATCTATAGCTTCTGCCTTTGCCTTATTAATAGTGTGGAAGTGGTTTATCAAGTTTCTTGAATAGCAAGGGGGAACGGGCCAAGTTTGGCCAAAATAAAGTTGGCGAGCAAAGAATTGGGGAGCATATATTTCAACCCCAGCTTTGGCATTGGTCCCAGTCAAAATATCATGGAACAACTCCCTCCTGATCAAAAACTGAATCCAAATGAACAGAGAGGTGCTTGCGCTATCCATAGTGGATGGAGGTTGCACATAATCCGGAGTCAAAAAGTGAGGAAAAGGAAAGAAGGAAGGGATTGAATCCAAAGTATAAAAGAATGAAAAAATGTCCCTTCTGGACATATTTACAGGAGTCAGGAGATCAATGGCTAGCCCATAGCAACTAGCAAAAGGACTGGAAAAAGATGGAGCACCAAGCGATGGAAAATAGGCTCTCAACCACATTTGAGTGAACCAAAGAGGCCCACTGCCAGTGGAAGATGCATCATTCTTCAATTGGGATTGAAGAGAAGCCATGCCTCTATAGAGGGCAGCTAAAAAGAAAGAACACAAATTCAGAGGCCTACCACGTGCCAATTCGTGCGCTATGGGTAAATAACTCATGGAGGGCTTTATGCTTGGCACACACAAAACGTATTTACAAAGCCAAATCAGAAGAAAAGCCACATGCTCAGCATGGGAAGGCTCAGCGCTTGAGTGGTTATGGCAGGTTTACAGGCTTGAATAAGACTCGGTAAGTTTTCTTTCAAATTTTGGGGCGATACCAGAAATCAAAATATCAGGGAAAATGGTATCGCCCAAAGGTGGCAGATTTACTAGGGCCCCAATATTCCTTAAGGTAATGGACATGGGGCCAAGAGAGAAACCAAAAGTATTATACTTAGAAGACCAAAAACTTAAAGCGATTGGAAAAAGTGCTAAATCAAAAATAGGGGGTCGAAAAGAGATTTCTAGCAAATCAGAAATCCTAGTATTATCAAAACTTGCCTTAGTAGGACCATGGTCCACAAGGCGAGCGTGCCACCTACGGAAAATGACATCAGATTTAGGCCAAGTGCGAATACTTCTTTCACGAAGTGGCCCTAGCGGCAAAGAGTTTAGAAATGGAGGGCCTTGAGTACAAAGGAATAGCTAACCGACCGTCGCTTGTTCGATGGCCTTGACGTTGTTGAATGAAGGACCTAGATAGAACTCTTTGAGTTCGACATTAGCTGGTGCAAGGAAGTTCGGAGTTATATATGGCCGAGTGAGGAGTTTCTGGAAGTCTTCGAAGCTGAAGGAGTCACCAGACTGGGATTGTGAAGTGGCCATTAGGGACGAAATAGAGTTTTTCAGAGTTACGTAGCAGAGAAACAAGGAGATGAACAGTAATATTGCGAGAGAGATGCACGAAAAAATGAGGCGTGATTTAGTAGTTCAATGAAATGGCATATTTGGAGGTTATAAGGGTTTGCAAACGTCGCATCTTTTCAAGCTATGGAAGAAAATAATGATTGAAATTCTTGGGAATTTCGAATGTTGTTGGGAAACAAACACAAAGTGAATATGGAAAAAATTAATAATTGGTATTAATTCTGTCATATTGGGGGGTAATTGTTGACACACAAAAAGTTCAGCCCAAGTCGAATAGCCCAAGGAATGAAGCCCAATTGGAAGATCCCCAAAATCAAATAGCCCAAAGAACGACCCAATCAGGCAATGCAGGATAAAGACCCAAATAAGGAAGCCCATGAACGCGGTAATACCATTGCCCAAGGTTACAAGTCGCCCAAGATTTGAGCGAATGGATTGCCATGCAGTCGCCCAGAACTGTGCCCCTATTCTCTCCCAAACCTTCGAGTCACCCAGGATCTTAGCAAACGTAAGATGTTATGGTTACCCAAAGGTGCGGTTAATGAAGCAGTTATTGAGTAGCCCTATCACGTTCCACGATTCAAGAAATTCAATTGAAGACGGTTGAATGACAAAAAATAATGGCAGCAGTTAGAGAAGGCAATTCCATGACAAGTTGGCCACTATGAGGAAAGTGGGCAGTTATAGAGCGATCAAACAGTTTTTAAGCGGTTGATCACGAAGAGATCATCCAGGGAGTATAAAAGGAAGAAAAGACATAGAGCAAAAGACCCTGAATCAAACACTCTCAAACAGAGAATATGTAACTTTAAATTTCTTAGTTTAGATTTAAACACTTCTTTTCAGTAACTCGTGTGCTTGCGCCCCTTGGAGGCATGCTGTTTTTATTTTCCAATTGTAAAGTCATCGCCAATAAAAACACCCATTTTTGGGACTTTGTCTCAAGAGGTTTGTCCCTTACACAATCGTCTGATCCCTTTTTAATTGTAAGCGACTAACCCGCGCGAAACAGTTTTAAATCAGAAGAAAAGGGCAACGAGAATGCTGCGCAAGTTATTAAGGATGCCTTGTCAAAGGTTCTGGTGCACTATTATCCTCTTGCAAGACGGCTGACAATTAGCTCGAAAATGAAGCTTATTGTGGATTGTACGGGGGAAGGTGCTATATTCGTCGAGGCTAAGGCAGATTGTGAGCTTGAAGATTTGGGTGACATTATGAAGCCTGATCCCGTGACTCTTGGGAAGCCAGTTTATGACATTCCTGGAGCCAAAAACATACTAGAAATTCCTCCTCTGGTGGCTCAAGTAAGTACGTCTCTTGGTTTATCCCAGACTTAAGTATAGCTTGAATTTGCAAGATTATTAACACGCTCAAGTTCGCGTATCCAGCCTAAGAATGACTCTTTTTGCTCAAGTGTCGTTGGTGTAACTTATTATCAGTTCTGTAGAGTATTGAAATTCAGTTTTGATACATAGTATTAGACAAGATTGTACATGAAATCGAAAAGTCGAACAAATTTTGAACTTCTTTAATTAATTATATCGAGTATTGTTCAATACAACATGCCAAACATTCCATGTTCATCTCAGACATCCTTACTAAGGCTAAATTGCTTTTCAGGTGACAAAGTTAAAATGTGGAGGTCTTGGTCTTGGGCTATGCATGAACCCATTGCATGTTTGATGGGATTGGTGCCATGCAATTTGTGAATTCTTGGGGCGAAACTGCCAGAGGCCTTAAAATCAAAATTCATCCATTTATGGACAAAAGCATTCTCAGAGCCAGAAATCCTCCTAAGTTGGAATTTCCCCACCATGAATTTGCAGAGATTGAGGATATATCAAACACAATTGAACTTTACAAAGAAGAAATGCTCTACAAGTCATTTTCTTTCGACTTAGAGAAGCTCGAGCACCTTAGAAAGAAAGCACTGCAAGATGGAAACCTAGAGAAGTGCACCACGTTCGAAGCCCTCTCAGCATACGAATGGAAAGCTCGTTGCGAGGTACTAAATATGAAGCCAGATCAACAAACAAAGCTACTCTTTGCAGTAGATGAACGGTCTAGATTCGAGCCCCAAATTTCGGAAGGATACTTAGGCAATGCAATTGTGTTAACAAATTCACTTTGCAAGGCAGGTGAATTACAGTACAATCCATTTTCATTTGCAGTAAAACTAGTTCAAGAGGCTGTGAAAATGGTGACAGATGGTTATATGATATCTGCTATTGACTATTTCGAGGCAACGCGAGCTAGGCCTTCTTTGACAGCAACCTTGCTGATTACTACATGGATGAGGCTATCGCTCCACACCACAAATTTCGACTGGGGAGAGCCAGTGCTATCAGGGCCTGTAGTTTTGCCCGAAAAGAAAGTGATTCTCTTTCTTTCACACGAGAAAGAAAGGAAAAGCATTAATATGTTTCTTGGATTGCTTGCTTCTGCCATGGAACCATTTGAACGACTGATGAATACCTAAGAGAATATTTTCCTTATTGGTCCTTTGTTGGTTTAGTTTCTGTATTGAAGTTATCAAGTTGAATCGTATTATTTATTGGTGAATTTATGTTGATCCCTCGATGCAGTTCATGCTAGAATATGTTACTTGAGGCGCAGAGTTGATATTCCATTCCTGAATATACAAAGAAAGTGGCAATACTGTGTTTCCTGTTCCGTTCAGTTTAAACAGACATTTTGTTCCTTATTCACTTCTCTGAGTCTTCGTGATGCGGACATCCATTTACTATTTATTTTTTATTTGAACTATTAGTTATATTCTATTTGGATTATTATTTATATTTCTGTTATTGGGCTTGTATAGCGGGTTTGGCCCAAACCCTTCTCTTTAGAGTTTTTGTTTTGCTATTTATTTCTGTTTTGTTACATATTTGAGATAGTTGATGAACTAATGAATTAAAGAATAGAATGCTTGGGTTGTTGCCTATGGCTTCTTCTGTTGCCTGTGGCTTCTTCCTTTTTCCTTTTCCCTGATTTCTACTTCTTCTCCGATTTTCTCATCACATTCTCTCCGGTTTCTCCTTCTCTTCTTGCTTATTCTTTCTTTTTAATTCGTCCTGCATCAAAGTGGTATCAGAGCTAAACCTGGACAACAATTTACACAGCACCAACATTCAACAACATCATCAGTCACCTTCACCTCCTTCGCCTGTAATTATTCATTCAGTTTCTCCTCCACTGCCTCCACCTTCTACAGTCCCTGCTCTATCTGTTGAAATTTCCACCAAGATTTTGTGAAGAGAATAAACTAAACCGTCCACTACCACAACACAATCAGCCCCACCACCACATGACCATCGATTTCAATCCAAACACCATTAGTCACACCAATAACCGCTGTTGAAACTCCAACCCAAACAATCTGACAAACCCGACCATCTCTCCTACTATTATCGCCGATCATCCTTCCAGCCGTCGTCGCCCCAACGCCGCCGACCAAACATTCGGACCACTATCACCTGTAGTGGTCGCCTCGCCACAGCCCAAACTCGTCTCTGCTGCCAAATCACAACCCCAGCCCAGACTCCTTTAATTCCCCATTCGGTCCCACCAATCCCTTCAACTTCCACTGCCGAATACCATAACAACCGACCCCACACTCATCTCATACCACCGTATCGGGAACAAAAATATAAGCATCCCAAACCTGAATTCATATACAACCCAAAACCCAGTAACCTATTAATTATGCCACAACCCATTCACAGAAATCTCTAATCCGTCCCAAAATTCCTCGACCTTCTTCGAGCCACGCCACTCATACCCACCAGCAGCTTCCACCCCGTAGACGCCACCACCTGATTCCACTAGCTCTCCTACAAATAGAGTCGACAGGCGAGTTAACGTGAGACTGTGTGTTTAATTTCAGTTGGGCCCTACTTATGGTTGATATTTGGGCCTCAGTTTGTGTATTTTGGAAGAGTGGGCCTCAATTGTTAGTTTGGGCCTCAGTTATAGCATGTGTTTGTTTGTTGATGTAGAGTTCTATTAAAATGCACTTACTCGACAAATAGCTACTATCCAAACTCAAATGACTGTTACTCTTGAGGAGAGTAAGGTTGTATCTGCTAATTGGAACAACTTTAAACATATCCCTAGTTCAACCAACGTCCATAAATCTAAAGTGTCCCATAATAGACATTATCATGATCACCATGGTGATCAAAAATGCTTTAGACATGATCAAAAATGCTTTAGACATGATCGTAGGGGTAGGGACCAGGTTCGTGAGCGAGAACGAGATAATTTTGAAATTTTTAATCAATAGAATGCCCTTAAACAAGGAAATCAACTAGTGACGGAGTATATCACACAATTTTAGGAATTTCGAACCAAATATCGTTTCATTGAGGATGAGACCATGACTTTGAATAGGTTTAGCCAAGGTCTGAGAGATGATCTTAGGCGTGAGCTTTTCCTTCGAGGTGTCACTACTGTTAATCAAGCTTACTCTTTAGCTCGAGATTATGAGTTGACCCCATATGAAAAGTATGGTCATCGTCGTTCACCCATCCCATTAGTTCCACCTCACCATGTGTCTATCATAAAGTCTTCCCCATTCAATGTCCCTCCCATTTGGGAAAATAATTGTAAAGGTCGTAATAGTCCAAAGCCTTCTTCTCCATACAGAAGGCGTATTGACAATCATCCTTCTGTTTCATTGGCTCCATTTCCTCCCACTAAGTCCCTTTTAGGACCTCCCTCGCCTAATATTCTTCCAATCTTCTCATTTGCTGTGCATCAGTTGTAAGGTCTTTGGCCACATTTCTTCCAAATGTCCTAATCGAACCTTAGTCATGGAAGAACAAAAGAATGCAATAGTTGAGCAGCTAGAAGATTTAGTCTATGAACCTAAATTTGAAGATTTTGATGACTTGGATGATAGTGAGGACACTTCCTTAGGTAGAATCCAGACCCTTCCCAAGACTTTAGAAACTAGACCCCTTGTTTCCCACAACTCTCGATCACATGTTATATGTCATACCCTTACCCAACTCAAAGAGTTTGATGATTTCACTAGTCGCTCTTGGAGAATCCAGTCGCCTATGGTTAGAACTAAATCAAAATTCTCCACTACTGACCAACCTCAAACTGATGGTCAAAATGAAATTGCTAACCAAAGTCCTGGCAATTTATTACAGTCTCAAAAAAATCTTGAGAATTTGGACTTAATCCCTCCAATTTTTCAAATTACATATAACAATCCTGTGAACTGGTCTTTAGGTCTAAATCCCTTTGAAGTTATTCATGATTGTGAACCTAGGAAACCTTTAGACCTTATTCCTATGTACCCACATGCTAGTGTGTTTATGTCAGTTGAGGTAGTTGTATCACATTTTCATAACTTGCATATTGAGATCAATAAACAATTTGAAGCAAGTAACACATTATATAAACCTCGAGCTAATTGGCATAAACAACATTTTGAATTTGATATTGGGGATTATGTTATATTGTAAGCTCATAATGCTGGTCCTTTTAAAATTTCAAAGCATGTTGGTCTAAATGCATATGTCAATGACCTTTTATCACATTATGACCACCACCCTATTTTATTTGTTACGGACTTCGATGCTTGCAAAGGCTATTTTAACCCCTCTGATGACCCGTTTCTACCTCCACATGAGAATTCCCACATTGAATCTTTTGCTATGTCTACTTCAATCCCACCTATTATGGCACACAAAAATAAAATTGATGTTATTTTAGACGAACAGATTGTGTTGACCAATGATAGAGAGATTCAATGCTTTCTTGTTTGTTGGATGGATCGACTTGATTCTGACGGTACATGGATTCCCAAAGAGAGACTTCAGCAGTGTGAGCCAAATTCATTGGAGCTTTATAAGAGTCAGCAAAATCCTCATTCGCTTAGGTTATCTTGGTCAGCTCATATTTTTGCGGGTAATTTGCAATTGGCGTAGTCATTATTTGTGGAATTTCGATATTTGGTTCGTCAGAAAGATCGTTCCCTATGGCATGACTTGGAGCCTTTAGCATCAGATTCATTGCAACATTTTGATTTATCCACTTGACAGGGTCGAGTTTTTCTCCTACCCCGGGAGAGTTGATGCGGACATCCATTTACTTTTTATTTTCTATTTGGACTATTAGTTATATTCTATTTGGATTATTATTTATATTTCGATTATTGAGCTTGTATAGCGGTTTTGGCCCAAGCCCTTCTCTTTAGGGTTTTTGTTTTGCTATTTATTTCTGTTTTGTTGTGTAGTTGAGACAATTGATGAATTGATAAATTAAAGAATAGAATGCTTGGGTTATTGCCTATGGCTTCCTCCTTCTCCCTTTTTCCCTTATTTCTACTTCTTCTCCGATTTTCTCATCCCATTCTCTTCAGTTTCTCCCTCTCTTCTTGCTTATTCTTTCTTTTTAACTCGTCTTGCATCACTCTGGTTTATTCAAAATTATTCACGCACATTCTTGGGACTAATTACTATTAGGGAAATTAAACTCACTAAGGCTCTAAAGTTAAAAAATTGATTATCGAATCTAAAGCTCGGTAGAATCGAAGCCAAAGCTTACACCAAGCCAAATTTCAATACTTGGTTAGAATTTGGGCCGATCAATAGGGTTCGTAGAGCTGTACAGGCCAAAAATGGCCCATGTAACAAGCCTAATGGGCCAAATGGCATTTGTTGATTTATTTGTGTACAATTTTAACTCTCTGAAGTTGATTGTTTCTGATCCCCAAGTCCGAAAAAAGGAGAAAGGTTGTAGCTTTGATTTAATCTACAATAGTATAAATTGCACAAAATTTGAATTGTTAAAATGAATTTAGAATTTCATAAATTTAAAAAATAATAATAATAATAATAATTTAAAAATCACGTGCCTGCTCAACTCGATGAAGCTCGAGCCAAGCCTCAAAAAGTTTAAATTACATATTGTGTAACCTTGTAATTGAAAGTGTCAAAGCATGTCAATTTCTACATTGTCTGAGCCATAAAAATAAGTAAAAAAGTGATAAATCTCTTAAAAATTCTGAACAATAAAAAATTTATTCAGAACATAATATGTACCATCGATTTCGAACTAGCCCCAACCACATTGTTTTCCAAAATTTAACTTCTCTCAACATCTTTCATAAAATAATTAAAAAAAAGTGATACATATTTTAAAAATGAAATTAAACTAAATTTCAATTGTATTTTCAGATGCTAAAAAATTGGCATACATCAACTTTGAAAAGGAACATATAATTGAAAACTCAAAAAAGTGACAAATAATAAAAGAAGTGAAATTCATCTACTTTTAACTAAAAAAGTGACAAATACGTAAAAAGTGGCAAATAATAAAAGAAGTAAAATTCATTATTAAAAAAGCATGTTAACAAACATTACAGTTACTTCTTGATTCCAAACTAGTCTCATCAATTTTGTCATCCTCCATTTGATTTCTCTCAATGTCCTTTACAAAAATAAATAAAAATGACATATATCTCCTATAAAGTGAACACGCACTCGTAAAAATGTAAAAGCATGTCAATTTTTAATGTAGAACCTCAATTTATTGTCTATATATATTTTCACAAATACCTTGTATACATTCTTGAAATTGATTTTCACAAAACATTTATAGTGACCAAATTTGTGAGCATTTTACTCACATGACCTAACTCACCACAATGGATCCAAATTTGAAAAATAAAAACATCGAAAAGTTTCGTATCCATAATAAAATTGCTGCAAGTTTGCAAAGTAGATTGTGTTGATAATTTACCTAGAAAAATGAATTTCCAAATGCAATAGGAGAACGAATTTGAAAACTTATTGAATCATTATTGAAATCTAAGGGGCTGTTCTCTTTGTGTTTCAATTTTGTGTTTTGAGTTTTGAGTTTTGTGTTTTGAGTGTTATTATTGAAATTGTTGAAAACATGTTCTTTTGTCGTTTTGAAAAAATGTTTCTCAAAACATAAAACTCGAAAACTTGTTCACTATCCTGCCAAACCCCAAGCCTGTTTCAATTCCCATCTCTACCACCAAATCCACCCTTCACCCGTCACCATCATGTATCAAATTTACAGCGACGTCGGCCACCAAGGCCACCAGATATTGGTACCATCAGAAAGCCTTTAATCACTTCTTCAATTATCAACCAACATCTTCCCATAACTCCACTGAATTTGCTCGGAATCCATCCACAAAGTAGCCTACTCGAAAATCTGAAAATTGCCGGAAACTCCACCTCTGGCCACCAAATTGATCGGGGCCCACCACCGGTCGATTGCACACCACAAACTGACCCCAACCATGGCCCCCAATTTACCACAAACAACAATCCAACAATCGAATTAAACTAGACATATTGGCCGTCGCGAACACCGATTTGCAGATTTCGGCTCCATCCGGTGGACATATGGTCGCGGACCATGTGCGTTGAACTTCTCTTCACCTGGCGCACCTTGTCCAACCATGGGTCAACCCCAATCTTGCCCAAACTTGGTGAATTTATGGGCGTGTTTGTCCTCAAACAAAACTAAAATCTAGCAAACACACAATGCTAATTACTTAATTGGTGGTCAGTCAATCAAACAATATAAAAGGATTTAGCTAGCTAACTCGACTTTTTATCTCAGGATTGAAATCATAAAATTAAATCTATGCACAGCTTCAAAATCACAATACAGAAATTAAAATCTACTTTTCCAATATAAAATCGACGCGTGTGTGTGTGTGTGTGAAGAATTAAACATAGCATCATGAATTCACAAGTAGTTTCAATTCCCGGCCCTCAATGGTCAAATATGTCCTTTCATCACTCGTAAGATTCACATACCTCCAAACTTATTCTTTTTGTTATTTTGAAGCGTGTGACCTAAGGTTGAATTTTTATATATCCTCACCTCTCTAGTTTAGGTAAATCTCACTAATTGTAAGTCGATATATCAATAAATAAAGATTCTCCATAGTTTGATTGCTTCAATCTCCAGAACTCAACCAGGGTAATAATCCTTTATCAAAAGTCAAATTTCTTAAACAAGTGTTTGGGATTTAATCAAGGCATCCAGTGCGTCTTCTGTTTCATGCACCAATTTTTTCTGTCTTTTTTTTTCAATTTTTATTTCAACATTTTTTTTGCAGCATTCTCTCCCTTAAACTTTCTAAATGACCCCTTTAGCGAGGTTTAGACCAATGACTCCTAAGTCAGTTGACTTTAGGGATCCAGGTTTTAACACTCTTACAGGCTTAATAACTCGAGTCATAAAGGCTACGAAGAGAAATTTTCAAATAAAATACTTTTTTTTATACCTTGATTAGTGCAATATCCCTTATTAAACACTCATCCAAGTAAACCAACTTCTAACTTGAGACTTTTACCCAATTTCATCCTATTGAACTTAGACAATCCACGCAAGATTTTTTTTTTTTTTTTTTTTTAGTTTCACACATGGAATCCCCATTTATCTCAAAATCTTCCTACAACAGTGAAATCCTCCAAACTATTCTAAATTTGGTGTAAGGATGTAAAATATAGTCATTTTGGGTTTAGCATCTATAGTCCGCTATTTCAACCTATCCAATTATGAAATCAACTCATTCTTACACAATGCTTAACTTAATTATGTGCTCAATATATATCAACTTCACATGGAAAAGCAAAAATTAACTTAAGTATGCAACCTATTCACCATTCATAGATCAATTCATAATTCAATATATACATTGTTACCAACCAGGCTAACTAACTCACACAAGCACACAAAAAGAAACTATTTTTGAAAATTTTCAATTTTTTTCTTTTTTCTTTTTGTATTTTTAATATGTAAAACAATAAAACACGCACAAAAACACAAACAAATGAAAACTCATATTTTTCACTCCCAAACTTAAATTAGACATTGACCTCAATGTCTTAAATTCTATGTCCGCATATAAGGGGTGGGTGAAAAAATGAAGAAAAGACTCCCCTGATATGGCAATGAAATTCAATGGCTAGCTTTTCCTTGTCTCCCATTGTTTCCTTGGTAATGGTTGGTTCAAGTGTTTCACAACGTCATGTTCCTGCACAATATGGATAAATAAAGCATTAAGAGACAAAAGATCTGGAACAAGTGTTACTTGGCTCAAATATCAATAAACCAACAAGTAATCTAAGGAAAAATGGGATATGGATGATAATTCCCTAATTAAAACCATAAAAATAAACTAAATTATCCTATAAGTAGAAAGCAAAATAAATAAAAGGGATAGAAAGATTGGGTTGCCTCCCAACAAGCGCTTATTTACAGTCTTTAGCTTGACTTTATTATTTCGGCATCATGGAATTTTGAAGAACGTTTTTGATGCCTTGCTTAGTTTGCCCCTTTTAATTTTGCTCCATTCTTCGTTGCTTCTACAAATATTAGCACTGCCCCTTCCAATTTTATATGACTTGCCTATCTCATCCGATTCAAATTCAACTATGTAGACTTTTTCCTCCTCTTCGGGTTTACTTACAAATTCAATGATAGGGCAATCAATGAAGTCGGTGGAGTGTGAGTTAACATCTTCTTCATTAATTACCTTCCCTTCATTTTGTTCATTTGTAATTGAACTTTTATCGTCTTCGTTCTCGTCTTCCATAATTGATATCTCCTCGGGTTGAATGGCTGGTTCACAATCTATATCCACGGGTAATGGAAACTCTTTTCTTTTAAACTTCTCGAGTGGATTATATCCCCACCTTTTAAATTCGATCCAGAATATACCATCTCCCACGCACATTTTATTTTCATCTAATTTGGCAATATCAGTGTAGTATTTTGCAAGTACCTCTTCGTTCAACATGGAAGGACCAACTCCTACAAGCGTTTCTGAAGGGACACACTCGCCCACAGGCATGTAGTCTTCATTAGCATTGTCAAATGCTAATATTCAACATCACAAGCGTGTCTGAAGGGACACACTCGCCCACAGGCATGTAGTCTTCATTAGCATTGTCAAATGCTAATATTCAACATCGCAAGTATTGTTGAAATCGCAGGAGCTTGAGCATTCCTGGGTCAGTGCATGTATACAAGTATTAGCCAGTATAATGCACTCCATAGCAGAACTCACAATATATATCTTCTTCCTCATCGTCCATATCGAGATTAATTATTGCAAAAATAATTCTACTATATTAATGTCAGAATCTTACATATGCTACTGAACAGCATGTGAAAAGAATACCAAATAAGAGAGATCGGGGTGGGTAGCTAAATTCAACAAAAAAATTAAAAAAATAATAATATAGTGAAAAAAATCGAATCTAATATAAACTACTAAACAAAAATTAAATCCATTATTCTCCGACAACGGCACTAAAAACTTGTTCGTGTGAAACCCGCAAGCGTACGAGATCGTTGTACAAGTAATAAAATTAGTAAGTTAAGAGTATCGTTCCCACGAGAAATAAGGTCTAATATTTAGTTAGTAGCTTTTACTAAACTCGAAGTAATATAAAATCAAAAAAAGTTGTAATTTGTATGTTTTCTATGCTAATCTTAAACTAAGAAAGCAAATAAAATATTTATTTAACATGTGAATATTTGTATTGGAATCGTGAATCCCCCTATTTCCATTTAATTCAACTCTTAATTTATAATCTAGTAAATTCATGCATTCAAGACAATCGATAATTCACTTTTATTCAATATTCTTTCCCAAGATATATTAAACCTATGTTTAACACGATCCGATCCTATTCCTAGTCTAAATTCATATAAAAAACATGCATTGATTCACATGATTTATCACACATGATTGCACATGCCATAGATATTATTCCTAACACCTATTGTCCATGTGTTGATTTTACCGCATTCTAGATTTATTGTCAGTATTCCTACACTACAACAAGCAACTTACTATTTAATTGGTGATCAAGCAATTAAATAGTTCAATGGGAATGCAAAACCAATCAAGAAAAAAAATCATGAAATACTAAATTAATTGTCTTGAATTAAAATAAACAAACGATAGGGTTCATCATTCATCCAATACAATGAAAAACTAGCCTAACATATTAATATATAAATTACAAGAAGAATAATAGAAAAATATCACCCGAATCATGAAAGAATATAAAAGATGTTGATCTTCACGTCCAAAGTTGAATTCTTCAAAATTTGATGTAATTGATCTTCAATTCCTTGCTATGGCTTGATCTTCTCTCTCAAAATAGAGCAATTGGCCCCTTGTTCTTGATGGATTTGATGAAATTATTGTTTATGAAGAAGTAAGAGAGAGACCCTTTCATTGCTGCCCATATCTTGTATTTGTTTGATGAAATTGGATCAAAATTCACGTCCAAATTGTCTTCCAAAAGAGTTTGAATCAAATAAGGAAAGTTGCCTTCGTGCGCACATAATTTTGTCTCTACACAGCTTTTAGTATTTTGATAATAACTTTCTCTATCGGTGTCCAATTCAGGTGATTCAAAGTGCATTGGAAAGCTAATTAAAAGATGTACAATTCTCCTAGAAATAAAACTTTTTCAATTCAAACGTCCTCCATCCAAAAAATGGGTCTCAAGTTGACCAAAAGTCTTGAAAATATCTTATATGATTTGAAGTCGATTTATAGTAATATTCTAACCATATCCCTTTCTTTTTTGACTCCAATTTACATTCAATTGACTCCTATCAATTTTCAAAATTTATTTTGTGATCCAAATCAACCATTAAATATTTACCCTTTGTCCCCATACTTTGAATTTGCTTCATTTAGCCATTTTTCGTTCTTTTTTCCAATTCTTCTTTGAAACATGAATTTTTCCTAATAGAAGCAATAAATAACAAATCAAGTTCTAATCCATTCAAAGAATAACAAAATATCATCATTTAAGATCCCAAATAAGTGTAGAAACTACACTTATCAAGGCGCACCTTGATGAATTTATGTCCAAAATCGTGACTGATAGAGGCGGTGTGAGGGGGTTCGATTGTTGAGGAAGAAGCAGCAGTGGTGATCGATTGTTGAGGAAGAAGTGGTGGAGAAATGGCTATTTTTTCATGGTTCTCTCACGCACAATGGATAAGAAATGCAAAAGGCTGTTTTTCCGCGTTTTCCATTTTTTACGTGTTTTGTAAAGAAAATACCCAAAACGACCTTTTGGTCGTTTTGTGTTTTCTTCAAAAAAAAAAAATTGTTTTTGAAAACGCGTTTTTGGAAATGGGAAAGAGAACGCATTTTCACCGTTTCGAAAAATCGAAAACGGAAAATGGCCCGAAAACGCCAAAGAAAACAACCCCTAAGTAATTGCAATTTAAAACTTATAATCTGGTAAATAAAAATAGTAACACTCCAAATTTTCATATATTTGAAGTGTCACCAAAAACGTACCTTTGCTTGTTTTAAATATAAAATGATAAAAATAAATTTCCTTAAAAATAAAAATGCTAAAATTCCTCAAACTTAAGTTAAACATAAAAATAAACATGAAAAACTAATTAATTTAAAAACATGTTTTTGAATAAATTGAAACTAACTATGGACTTAAAAACTTAGGACTTGTTTGAGCCACATTATTTAAAAAAAAAAATACATTCTTCAATAGTGATTTGACATCATTTCAACTACACATTTTTCAATAAAATAATATTATATGCAAATCTAAAATTTTTCCTTATTTTTTCCATTGATTTGACATGAATAATGCATTTTTTCCTAGAATGTAGCTCAAACATAGGCTTAGTATGTACTTTTCTTTTTCTTTGATTCACTCGACACTCCGCATCACTATCCTATCACAGATTCAATCAATCTGAACTAACCTGAAATTTTTTTGTATGAATGAGTATTAAAAATACCCAAAAAGATACATGCAGTTTCCATTAACAATTATATAACAATAAATTAACACTTCATACCACATTTCTTAGGAAGTATAATAATGACCAAGCGACACATCTATCAGTAGTACTTTGAATTCACGAAAGACTTCTCATTTCATTATAAAGATCCCAATAGTGTTCACATTCCGTTATGTCAAACCCAAAGGTTCACTAGTAATTCATGCATAAATTATTAAACATAAAAATATACGAAAATAAACTACTTGCACAAAAGTAGATATGAATTCACATTCCAAATTCTTTTCCTAAATCTCTCCCACCGTGCTAATATTGTGGATACTATTTATTTATTTATTTTTTTTTTTTTTGACGAGAGCCATGATTTGTGTAGGATAAAGGTTAAGTATGAATTGTAATCCTATATTGATTTGGAGAAAGTTTAATAGAAATCCTAATTTCATTAAACACTATTTTTCATTCTTTAAATTTTCATATGGGTATTCCAATTCAAGGAAACCAATTAACAAATTGGTCCACGTGCCTGAGTTCAATGTAGCCTATAACCCAAATTGACTTGGGGTTCAATCTCAAAAGTTCAATCTTATTAAAAAGAGTAGTTCAAAATCTTATAAGTTGGTCTATCTTTTCATCTTTATTCGATGTGAAATTTTATTCCTTAATATGCCCCCCACAAGATAGTGACTTATTTGAACAAATCAATCTTGAAATCTGTATACTCATTTATTAAATTTTAGTCGAACCGAATCACTCATTGGAGTGAAATAGGCTCTGATAAAAACTATGAATAAAAATAAATATTACCCGTAATGGGAGATTTAGAGTTTTTCGATTTATAATAATAATAATAATAATAATAATAATAATAATAATAATATTATTATTATTATTATTATTATTATTATTATTATTATTATTATTATTATTTGATATAAGTTAGCCTACAAAACTACCCTTAGCGACGAACAAGGCCGGTCACTACACGTCGACGTGAAGCTGTCGACCCCTCGGGGGCGCTCTACCTTCACGCGAGGCCATCAACCTCCCGGGGGTGCTCTACCTCTACGCGAGACTGTCGACCCCCCGGGGGCGCTCTACCTTTACGCGAGGCTATCTATTCCCTGGAAGTGACTTATGTGGCCACCCCAATACTTAGTCAAAAATTTAGGTAAATTGACAAAGCTCCATGACGGTTATTATGGGCACAACCTTCAGGCGGGAAGTTGGAGATCCACCATGAGAACGTAGGTTAGTGGGGAAGCCCACGTAGGACATGTGGCACCACGATCGCCCGGCACTCACCCGGCTTCAAGCACCTATAAATACCCCCGAAGACGACACAAGTAAGGGAATTTTTTGACATTTTCTAGCTATCTGAATTCTATCCTTATTTTTCCTTACGTACATACTAATTCTCACGCCGGAGGTAAAACAAGGTAGAAAGCTCTGGCCTCACTTTTCATGTTATACACATTCGCTAAAGTAGCAGGAAAGCTACCGGCCACTAAGTAGATTAAGAGGTATTATTCCAACACCATTTCATTAGCGCCATCTGTGGGAAGTTTCTTCCATTGAACACAAAAGTCATGTCAAGAAGACGAACAAGAAGTGACACGCGCTTGAGAGCAGCAACGACAGAGACGAAGTTAGAATCAATTGCTAGGGGCCCCAACCTGCCACCCCCGCTGCAGTATGTGACACAAAGCCAGTTTAGTGCCCTAGAGACCCAGCTAAAGACTATGATGACCTTCTTTCAGAGTCAAACGCGGGGAGCCGCCTCCCGCCGCATTCGATGGAAGCTACACCGCCACCCCAGGAAGCACACATAGAAACCCCGCCTATCATCCAACCGGTAACTGCAAGCTCGAGGGCTCCAGGGGTTACGATCCTGCTGCCTAACCCATCCATGACGGATCTGGAACAGAGGATGGAGGAGATCATGACACAAAAAATAGATGATGCTATATCAAAGAGAAAGGATAAGCACAAGCAGATGGTCTTAGAAAAGGACCCATTCGCTCCTGAAATTATAGCGATCCCCTTGCCTAAGGGCTTCAAGCAGCCTATGATAGAAGCTTACGACAAGGTCACAGACCTACTTGACCATCTTCGGACCTTCGTTGATTTAATAAGGCTCTATGCAGCACTTGATGCAGTCATGTATCGATCTTTCCCTCGACCCTCAGGAGAGAAGCCAGAGACTGGGTGGCCACACTTGGCCCCCGATCTATTCGAACATTTGATGAACTTTCCAAAAACTTTGTGACCTACTTCCTCAGTAATAAAAGAAAGAGGAAGATGGCCATCGAACTGATGCAGGTGTTCTAGGAGAAGGACGAGTCTTTGCAAGAGTATCTGGTCAGATTCAGTCGAACGGCCCTTAGAATAGAGGATCTTCAAATGTCAGCAGTGGTGACTGCGTTGATGAACAGAACTCGAACCCGGGCCTTCAAAATGTCACTTTCCAAGAATCCCCTAGAGTCAATGCACGACATATTGAAAAAGGGAGACAAGTATGTTGATGCTAAAGAAGCGGGAAGGTCACAAAACATCTCAGAGAGGGATGGGAAATGGAAAGTCACAAGCGAAAGGTGGGAGACGAACTGAGATCTGCCAACAAAAATAAACTAAGGAGTGAGCAGATGAATAAGGGAACTATCCAAGACCGGCAAGTCAGGCAAAAATGGGAGGAGCCCAGGACGTTCACCCTTTTAAACACCCCGCGCGTGAAGTTATTGATGGAAATACGAGATATGAAGGAACTTGAATGGCCAAGGCCCATGGCAATGCCACCTGGCAAGAGAAACCAAGGTAGATACTGTCATTTCCATAAGGATCACGGGCATGATTTGGAAGAGTGTCTGCAACTGAAAGAGGAGATCAAGCGCCTCCTGAGACGAGGGCTCTTGGGGAAATATATGAAGGACAACTAAGGAAAACAAAAAGTGGAGGACTACCCCCACCTAGGGCAGGAGTGATAAACGTGATTGTCGGGGGGGGTTAGCAGAAGGTGGAGATTCAAACTCGACAAGGAAAAGCTACGTGCATTCTCTTGGGATCTGTTCCATCCAAAGGAAAGCGAGGTTTAGTCAAAACATCACTTTTGACGAAGAGGATTTGGTAGGCGTAGCACACCCCCGTGACGATGCCTTGGTGATAGTAGGCGACATAGCTAACTTCAACGTCAAGAGGGTGCTAGTTGATGGGAGAAGCGCCACAAATGTACTTACGTGGGATGCTTTTTTGGGCTTAAAGATCCCCCTGACAAGTTGAAAACTGTCACCACCCCCTACAGGGCTTTGAAAGGGCCACGGTAATTCTGGAAGGGACCGTAGAGCTCCCTGTCAACTCGACACATATCCAACTACTGTGGTAATTATGGCAAGCTTCTTAGTTGTAAAAACTCCCATGGCATATAATGCGATCTACGGTCGGCCGTTGCTGAACGCAGCTAGAGCCATCCCCTCTACCTATCACCAAGTCATGAAATTTCCAACTAGCAGGGGGGTTGAGTGTGTACGAGGAAACCAGCAAGCATCCAAGAAATGTTATGTCGATAGTATATCAGTGAAGGGAGCACCATCGATCATGATGTTGGAGGTTGAACCTCCGAATGGACGGATCGAACCACTTGACATGATTGAAAGGATCTCTATATCAGAAGGACGAGAGTTTAGCATCGGGGCCAGTTTGGAATCTGATGAAAAAGGGAAGTTGGTAAGGTGCCTGGCAGATGACCTAGATGTTTTCGCGTGGAGTCCGAACGACATTACTGGGATCAGCCCAGCTATCACTCAACATCGCCTCGACGTCCTCCCCGGAGCTAAACTAGTAAAGCAGAAAAAGAGGAACCTCGTCTCCGAAAGGCAGGAAGTGGCAAAAGAGAATGTGGAAAAGCTACTGCAAGATGGTTTTATTCGAGAGTAACGTCGTGTTAGTGAAGAAGTCAAACGAGAAATGGTGCATGTGTGTAGATTACATTGGGCTCAACAAAGCATGCCCAAATGACTCATACCCATTCCCCTGAATAGACCACCTGGTCGATGCCATGTCAGGTCATGAAAGACTTAGCTTCTTGGATGCATTTTTTGGGTACCATCAAATCTCTATGGTTGAGCCCGACCAGGAAAAGACATCATATATCACAGATTCTGGGACATATTGTTACACGACCATGCCGTTCAACCTAAAAAATGCAAGAGCCACCTACTAAAGGATGGTGAATAGAGTTTTTAGGGAGCTGATCGAAAATGTCATAGAAGCCAATGTCGATGACATGGTAGTGAAAAGTATCAAGGCAATCGATCATGTGGCTTGTCTACAGAAGGTATTTAATGTGGCCCAACACAATAACTTATAGTTCAACCTAGAGAAGTGTGTCTTCGGTACTGCCGATGGGAAGTTCCTAGGCTTCATGATCACCCAAAGAGGAATTGAGGTAAACCTTGACAAAATACAGGCAATACTAGAAATGAAGAGCCCCACTAGTAAGAAGGAGGTTCAGTGACTGACAGGGCGCGTGACAGCCCTCAATCACTTCATGAGTCGAGCGGCGAACAAGTCCTACCACTTCTTTAAAGCCATTGGGAGCTCTACCAATTTTGAGTGGACTCAAGAGTGCGAAGAATCACTTGAATCCTTAAAAAAGTCACTACAGCAACCTCCAATTCTACCAGCCTATGCCCAAGTGATGTACTGTGCTTTACCTCGCGGTGTCACCGCGGGTAGTTAGCGCTGTTCTTGTGAAAGAACTCCTGAAGGCACAAAAACCGGTCTACTACGTCAGTCAGATCCTCAAAGGTGCAGAAACAAGGTATAGTCTGGTGAATAGCTAGTGCTCACGTTGATTGTTGCAGCAAGAAAGCTTAGACCTTACTTTAAATCACATATGGTGTAAGTAGTTACTGACCAACCCATCAAGCAGATCCTACATTGACCGAAAACCTCCGAGAGACTACAGAAATGGAGGATCGAAATAAGTGAGTTTGACATTAAATTTAGGCCCAGGACGGCCATCAAAGCACAGGCTCTGGAAGACTTCATTGTCGAGCTCACCATCCTGACAGAGCCCCTAAAAGGATAGAAAGCAGATTGGGAAATCTTTGTAGACGGTTCCTCGAATGCAGAGGGATCAGGAGTAGGAATCGTAATGGTCGGACCATACTCTAAAGAATTGGAATACTCACTGTGCTTTGAGTTTCCTGCTACCAATAACGACGCTAAATATAAGGCAGTCATCACAAGCTTAGGTTTAGCAACAAGGTTAGGAGTGACTTCAGTGGAGGTATGCAGTGACTCACAACTAATAGTAGGGCAGGTATCGGGAGAGTACGAAGCAAAGGACGGGAGGATGGCAGCATACCTAATGAAAGTATGGAATTTACAAAGAGGGTTCGCCAGCTTTAAGATGACGAACGTCTCGCAAAGAGATAATCAATGCACAGATACACTAGCAAAGCTCGCATCAGCCAACCCAAAAAACTTACCTCAGACAACGAGTATGCAAGTCCTATAACAACCCAGCATTCAGTGCTGGGTCGAGATGAAGAATATTGAACAGGAGGAAAGTTGGATGGATCCGATAATCAAATATCTAGCAGAAGATATGGTGCCGAAAGCCCCCTAGAGGTGAGGAGATTGAAAGCTCGAGCAACTTCATTTGCTATCATCGATGGGCAGCTCTACAAGCAGAGTCTTACCATGCCATATCTAAAATGCATACGCCCCACTGAAGCCAAAGAGATACTGTTAGAGATACATGTCGGGACCTATGGTAACCACCAGGGGACAACTACCCTTGTCTTCAAAATTCTACGACAGGGCTACTATTGGCCAGCAATGAAAGAGGATGTCAAAGAGTTGGTGCGAAAATGTGACACATGCCAGCGTCATAGGAATTCGATCCATGTTCCAGTCGAGCAATAGGCAGCCATATTCGGGGTGTGTCCATTTTTTCAATGGAGAATGGACATTCTAGGACCTCTGCCCATGGCCAAAGGGTAGATAAAGTTTTTGCTGGTCGCCATAGACTACTTCATTAAATGGATGGAGGCGGAGCCACTGGCGACCATCACGACAGGAAAGATACAAAGCTTTGTCTGGAAAAATATTATATGCCTGTTCGGAATACCCAGGGTATTGGTGACGGATAATGGTAAGCAGTTTGATAATCATAGTTTCAAGACCTTTTGTGCAAGTTATCACATCGATCATAGACTGACCTCGGTCGCCCACCCTCAGTAGAACGAGCAAGTCGAAGTGACAAATCGAGTCATCCGCTGGGATCTGAAAACAAGATTGGAGAAGGAGAAAGGGCTGTGGGCAAATGGCTGCCTAATGTGCTATGGGCGCATCACACGACTCCACGAGAAACGACCGGAGAAATACCATTCAGACTAACATTTGGGATGGAAGCAGTAGTCCCAGTTGAGATTCTAAGTGAGACTGGTAGGATGAAAATCAAGCAGCCAAATGACTCTGTGACTAGAGGGGAACTCGACCTACTTGAGGAGGTAAGGGAGAAGGTGGCGATCAAAATGATGGCCTATAAATGAAGAGCAACTGGATACTTCAATCAGAGGGCGAAGCCAAGAATCTTTCAGCCGGGAGACCTCGTTTTAAGGGACATAGCAGCATCAGGACACCTTTTGGCAAAACTCGGACCAAATTGGGAAGGCCCGTATGAAGTAATCCGCAACTTGGAGAAGGGAGCTTATAGCCTGAAAGACATAAGAGGAAGACCACTGGGTAGGCCATGGAACACAGAGCATCTCAAAAGATATTATCAGTAGACTTCAGGATAGATGCACATGCTATGTTCTTGTAAATACTATAGAATACGTTGCATTTTTTATTCCCTCCATGTAACGCCTCACAAAGGCGCCTTGATACAATTATTTATCATATTTAATGAAAGATCTTGGTAGTGGCTAATGATGAGGGCGCTAAGGAAGGGCCAGCCTAGCTGGGACGTCCTGGTGCGCCTATTGAGCTCATGAATCCAAGTATTTTTTATGCTAATAGGCAATCTTAAATCTCCATGCTCATCCGTGAAGATCACCTCCTGACGGTCGACATAGCTTACGCGGTTAGGTGGAGAGCCTTGAAAAGTCAAAAAATTGGCTAAGGCCCTTAATCGCCAGACCGCCTCCTAACGGTCGACATAGCCCAATCGACTAGGTGGAAAGCCTTGAAAAGCCAAAAAATTGGCTAAGGCCCTTAATCACTAGACCACCTCCTAACAGTCGACATAGCCCAAGCGACTAGGTGGAGAGCCTTGAAAAGCCAAAAAAGTGGCCAAGACCCTTAATCGCCAGACCACCTCCTGACAGTTAACATAACCCAAGAGGCTAGACAGAGAGCCTTGAAAAGCCAAAAAATTGGCTAAGGCCATTAATCGCCAAACCGCCTCCTGACTATCAATATAGCCCTAGTGGCAAGGCGAAGAGCCTTGAAAAGCTAAAAAATTGGCTAAGGCCCTTAATCGTCAAATCACCTTCTGATGGTTGACATAGCCCACGCGACTAGGCAGAGAGCCTTGAAAAGCCAAAAAATTGGCTAAGGCCATCGACCATTATAATCAAGCGTAGCGCACGCGGGACTAAAGAAATTCACCCATGCTATCAAACAACTAAACGTGGGAAATAACACTAGAAAAAACAAGTTTCAACATTAATAACCGCTGATAACATAGCATTCATACAAAAGAAATGTGATGTACTCTTGTCCACACCCCGCTCTCCTTCTCCTTGCGCTGCGTAAGGAACTTATCAAAACCTAAGGGGTCAATAGAAGGGTGCTCGGTCGATACCCACTCCTTGGTTAGTTTGATAGACGCCGCCATCGCTTTCCTCCCGTACAAATACAAGGCCTTCGTATAATCAGACGATGACTTGTACTGCTCCACAGATGCCTCAAGTCCCTAATGTACTCAGCAGAGGCCTTATAGCTCTCAATCACCTTCTCCGGAGCATGAGCCAACACAGACTACAAATTGTCATTCTCTGTCTCCTGCTCACGGGCTCGAGCCTTCGACACCTTTAAAGATTTCTTCAAGGAAGATATCTTCTTCATGTAGTGATGAGTCTCTTTATTCTTTACTTCTGCAAGAGTCTTCAACTCTAAGGCCTAGCGACGGCTCGATTCAACAAGCCCGGTTTGAAGGGCCACCACCTAAGAATGAGGAGACAATGTGAGAGTCAAGTAGAAAAACCATGCTCAAAAAATAAAACCTAGCGTAAAAGAGATATGAAATTATAAACATACCCTCTGGAGATAAATCGTCCCAGGCCTCTCGATGTCATTTGTCCTGCGTCCTATGATCGCCCTGGCCCGAGCGGGTGTCACCAAAGACCTAAGCACCCCATCTCATGATAGCCCCGAGTGGGAGAAAACTCGAAATTAGAAAGTGAATCCTCGCGCACCCCCCGTGTGCAACTGGAAGAGCCCGACCTAGGTACATGAGCAACCTTAATAGGCTCGTCTGAGGACTGGGAAGTCTCTTTTGCTACCTGAGACCTTCCTCCGTGGTCAGCTGTCTTTTTCCTCTTTAAGGGGGCAGGGGATGGCTCAATATCACTTCCATGCCCTTGTTTAGGCATAGAGTCTATGGCCCCTTCAGGTTGAATTTCATCCTTGTACATGCAAGATAAGGCCCGTCAGGCTCGCAAAACAAAAGAATGTAAAAACATAAAACAAGGAAGGGAGGCTCAAGAGTTTACCATCAATGGGAGCAAGGTCCTCGTCACCACCCGACAGGGTCTTCAACACCTCGTCAAGGTTAAAATCCATATCTACATACATACGCCAAAACTCATTAGCCTAGAAAAACAACAAGCAAAAAATATGTGTAAGCAAAAAATCACAAAAATTAATGAAATCACCTACCTGGAGGACGACTCATCCCCACTATTAACATGTTCTTCATGGTCAGAACCGATCTTAAATCAGGTGCGAGGGGGGTACATCGACCAACTCCTGGATTTGAGTTTTTAGAAGAGAAGTAATTTCTACTTGGCTATTGAAAAGGCGGACTTGGGGTTGCCGCTAGTTGGTATTGAAGGAGAATCGACCTTCGCGAGGCCGAGCGAAGAAGAACCGGGACTTTCACCCACTGTTCGAATTCCTAAACTTGGGAAAGAGAAAAGGGATCCTAGTACTGAAAAAGACAAGCGCATTGCACTGACCGAGTTCGTGCATCTCGAAGACGCACCTAAAAATGTCCATAGAAAGTGGAATTCTCATCTTAAGGCAAACATACAAGAAATACAATGCCTTTCTCCAAGTATTGGAATTAATTTGACTAGGGGTAAAGTGGAAGTCATTGAAAATTGACGCCAAGAAGGGATGAACGGGAAATCGAAAACCCCCGTCCTTAATGTCCTTATACACGGCTACCTCATGCGGATCGAATTCGGGAAGCCTTTCTTTGGGACCTAGGGCTCTATAAATATAATTATCGACCCTATCATACCTAGCGAGACATTTTTCCAACTTAAGTGGGGAGTTATAGAGACTATAACTTTTTGGAATTTCAAGGGGGACGATCTCACCGGCCAGATCCCGCCCAATTTCTAAGTTTTGGTTTGGGGACTTGGTGGAGCCAACATGTCTCTTGGAGGAATTCGAAATAAACATCTGAGAATCAGCTGAAGGGGATAGGCTATCAAACTCCCAAGGAAATCCATCGGACGAAAGGAGGGAAGTTGAAGGATTCGGCTAGTCGCTTCGGCTGGTCGTATGAGCGACTAGCCTCACGAGTGGGAGACGGGGGGCTGGTCGATCAAGCAGCCCCCCGACCAATCGCACTGGTCGAGTGATCAGCGTGCTGGTCGATTGATCAGTACACACTGGTCGAGCGACCAGCGGACTGTTCGATCGACCAGCTCCACCCCAGCGACGAACAAGGCGGGTCACTACACGGCGACGTGAAGCCATCGACCCCCTGGGGACGCTCTACCTTCACGTGAGGCCATCAACCTCCTGGTGGTGCTCTACCTCTACACGAGACCGTCAACCCCCCGGGGGCGCTCTACCTTTACGCGAGGCCATCTACTCCCCGGAAGTGACTTATGTGGCCATCCCAACACTTAGTCAAAAATTCAGGTAAATTGACAAAGCTCCATGACGGTTATTATGGGCACAACCTTCAGGCGGGCAGTTGAAAATCCCCCATGAGAACGTGGGTCAGTGGGGAAGCCAACGTGGGACACGTGGCACCACGATCACCCGAAACCTACCCGGCTTCCAACACCTATAAATACCCCCGAAGACGACACAGGCAAGGGGATTTTTCGACATTTTCTAGCTATCTGAATTCCATCCTTATTTCTCGTCACGCACATACTGATTCTCACGGCGGAGGTAAAATGGGGGAGAAAGCCCCGCTCTCACTTTTCAGGTTATACCCGTTCACCGGAGTAGCAGGAAAGCCATCGGCCACCAAGTAGATTAAGAGGTATTATTCCACCACCATTTCATTATTATTATTATTATTATTATTGTTATTATTATTATTATTATTATTATTATTATTATTATTATTATTATTATTATTATTATTATTATTATTGCCAAAACTATCGTTGCAATATTCTAATGGGAGTCAATTTTGTCTGTTCAATTTAGATTTATTGAAGTAATGAAGAAGTTTAATTTTCTCTGAGCTTGAGGTTAGGGCTGAACTCTGGGAAAGTTTGTAATCATGTATTTTAATAATTTATTCGGACAATATATAATTAAGAGTTCTTTATTTTAAAACATGATTTCTAATGATTTTTCAAAAAGTTCCTTAATATTAGTGTATTTATGTAATTTCCTATACTATTATTCTTATAAATTTGTCAAATGGAGGTTAAATTGAGACTTGAAAAAGAACCTATCTTTTTCGATACCAAAAAAAAATAGAGAGAGAAAATTTATTACAGTTACAATGTTGAACGGTCTCAAGCCCACTAGAGCCCAAGATCTGTCCAAGCAACCCAAAACTTAAATAGTTTCTATTTAGGTACTTGAAATATTGAAAATATCTCCTCAGTAATTTAGGGAACAAAATCAATTGAAAATAAATAAAAAAATTATCAAAAATGCTTTTGTGCATGATTTAGAACTGCATATTATTTATCATAGCTGGGATATCAAACAAAACCCATGAGGAATACCAACGTAGAAATGATTGGCTAAATAAAAGGATAAAATTCAAACGAAATTAAAAGAAATATGAATCATTTTCGTAAAGACCCTTTAAAATAAATGATTTTTTAATTGTGATTAGATAAAAAAGTGAATAATCTTGTTAGTCTAACAATGCATGAAAGATGATAGACGTTTAATAAATGTAATTATACTCAACTCGTATGCCACAACAATAGGGATTTAACTATGCTTGAAGCATATATTCAATTTTCCTAGAAACTTACGCAATCTAAGTGCAAATATACTTTGCAAATTTGAATTATGAGATAAGTGCATTTTGTGCGCTTATTTAGACCATATTATTAAGTTTTTATGTCACGAAAGTGTTGATTCTTACTTAACTTGAGTAATTTTTTGTTTATTTCAGTAATAGACCAGTTCCTAAGCAATTGGAAAAGAAAAAAGGGAAAATCCAAGTATGAGGACTAAATTGCAATATTTCAATAGTTGATTCGGATCACAAAATGAAGATTAAAGATGTTGCAGGTTCAATTGGATGCAATTAAAAGTCAAGGGTTGAAAATGCAAGAGAAAGGGCTTGAAATAATCAAAAATTGACTTCGGGGGTTAAAATGCAACATATGGAAGAAATTTTGCCTGAGCGACAGCCCAGTTATAAATATCGAGCGATCGCCCAAATGATTTTTTAATTATCAAGAAAAAATTCTTGTCCTGAGCTATTACCCGAGTTTTGCCTAGGTGATAGCCTAAGCCAATCGCGGCAAGAAAATTTGGTTTCCTTTTCTAAATGAAATTCTTAAGAAAACAAATCTTGGAGAGTCTTTTAAAGCCCTAGGGACGTCCAAAAACATGGACCACGCATTATACATTATTTTGGGAGGATTTGAAGAGAAAGAAGACAGAAGAACAAGAAGATTTAATCCAAGATTCAAGGTCTCACTTCAAGAATTTCAATAGGGTAATGTCTTTTCTTGATTTTTATTGTTGTGTTCTTCTTCCCATCATGTTAGGCTAGAAAAATCTATTCTAGGAGATCGATGAGCCTTGTAATGTGATATTTAATTCTTTGTTCCGTATTTTGACATTAAAATACGTATTGATTGTTTGAATGATTTATATACATTTAATTGCTTCCATGATTATGAGCCCATAGTTTTGTGAGTTTTGGTGGTTTGTTTCATCTATTCGAAAGAAGAGGAATAAATTCGACAAGGTATAAATCATCGTAGGATCCGATAGGAGATAGAAATATATCCCTATGCTTTGCATGAATCTCTAAGTACTCACAAAACTACATACATTCTTGTATATTTGAATCCGTCATAGAGATATAGGCTGGTGGTGTATGAGAATAGGTATAATTCATCTCGAGAGAAAGTCTTGGATAGATTTAGGAGTATTGATTCTTCAAAATTCCATCGTGTTGTCAAAGTGTGGAATTAAGGTTAAATTAAACATTATTTGGGAATTCGTGATCCTAATATATCTCACATTCATTGAATACATTTAACTTGTGTCTCAAACATCAAATTGCATTTTAGTTAATTTAAACATTGTGTAGCATAGTATACCATCCAATTCATAATATTGGTACTTTAGCTTAGATTTAGGATTTCTTAGGATAAAAACTCAAAAATGATCACTTAGATTCGATTAAGGCCGAGATAAATACAATTGAACTACTTAATCTCAGTGGGACGATATTCGAATTCTAAAAATCCATTTTATTACTTGTTAACAAGCCGTACACTTGCGGTGATTTAAATCGAAAGAAAATATTTCGTGAACAAGTTTTTGGCGTCATTGACAAGGATTGAGTTTAGTTTGATCTTATTTTTCTAGGCACTAACTCGAACTTGAATTTTAGTTTCTCTATTCGTTTATTTTGTGTTTGTTTTGTTTTTGAATTCAATCTATCTCTTTAATGTCTAAGTGATATTCTTGTTTTTCTCTCAGATTTGCATGCTAAGTTATACTCGAGGAGAATAGATTCCATCCGATCCTGAAATTGAGCGCACTTTTCATCGACTACAAAGAGAGAATAGAGAAGCAAAATTGCAAATGGCTAACGAACTAAACAATCCTATTATCCCAACCAATGAAGGAGAGGCAGTGAACGAAGGAAATGAGATTTTGGACGACTTCTTGACTCCTCAAGTGATTCAAAACCAGTCCAACATTGTGTATCCACCATTTGGGCAACCCAATTTTCAATTGAAGACTAATGTGATACAGCTGTTCTAGAATGGGCATCAATTTTATGGCAGAGCCGAAGAAAATCCACATACACACATATCTCGATTCTTGGATATGTGTCAACACTTCAAATATCGAGGAATCTCGGATGATGCTATTAAGCTAAGGCTTTTTCTACACACCTTACGGGACAAGACACTTGAATGGTTGGATTTGCTTCCTATTGCAAGCATCACTACTTGGAATGACCTGGCTCACAAATTCTACATGGAGTACTTCTCACTGGCCAAGATAGCTAAAATTAGACACGAATTATCCATTTTCAACCAGGGAGAATCCGAATCATTTGACAAAGCCTAGAACAGATTCAAGAATATGCTCCAGAAGTGCCCTCAACATGGGTATGACAAAAGGACCCAAATTCGATTTTTCTATACAGGGTTACTTCCGTACCACAAAAGCATTGTGGACTCAGCATCAGATGACTCAATATCCACACGAACATTAATGGGGCACTGGAATTATTTGAGAAAATGACAACTACTTCAGCGATGTGGGCATCTAAGCGGATGACTTAGAAAAAACCTCCGAGTGTTTATGAGGTCGATACTTATTCAGCTAAGATTGACTCGTTGTTTCACAAGGTAGAAAGCATATCACAAATAGCACAAAATAAGAAGATTAGTTGTGAAGAATGTGGAGCTGAGTATAAAACATCAGAGTGTCCAATTTTAATGCAAGGAGTTGAGCAGGCAAATTTTGCCACGCCAACAGAACAATCAATATGGGGAAATATACAATAATAGTTGGAAGAAGCATCCCAATTTCTCTTGGAGCAATTAGAATCAGAATAGGCTGCAGGGTCAGTTTCAACAGTAAGAGAAGAAGCCTCAATTGGAAGACATGTTCAGAAAATTCATAGGGAGGACCAATCAATACATGGAGAAAACAGAAATCACTCTTCAAAACCAGAATGTTGCCATCAAAAACTTGGAAACTCAAATGGGACAGATGGTCATTGCTTTGACTAGAAGAGCATAGGGAAATTTGCCAAGCAACACGGAAATCAACCCAAAAAAGCATGCCAAGGCCATCACAACTCGAAGTGAATTACAGCTACCTGATATACATGTCAAAAGGCCAGTTAAGAACAAAGAGACTACACCTTCTATAGAAGAAGAAACTATGGAGCAGGATGAACAACCAAAAACATCCATCGCAAAGGAAAGCTCAGAAAAAGCAGGGAATAAAGCAACAGTTACAGTCAACCCATATGAACCTCCAATTCCATTTCCACAGAGGTTGAAGAAACACAAAATGGAGCAACAGTACAAGAAATTTCTGGAAGTCTTCAAGAAACTCCACATCGACATCCCGTTCGCCGATGTATTAGTCCAGATGCCCAGCTATGCTAAATTCCTAAAGGATGTCCTATCTAATAAACGCAAGCTGGAGGAACATGAGATGATAATGTTGACAGAAAAATGCAGTACAAGAATTCAGAAAAAGCTTCCGTCAAAATTGAAAGATCCATGGAGTTTCACAGTCCCTTGTACTATTGGTGAAGTTTATTTTTATAAAGCTTTGTGGGACTTTGGTGCAAGTATTAATCTTATGCCTTTATTTGTTTTTAGGAGACTCGATTTAGGCGAGGCTAAGGCGACTACCGTGACGCTGCAATTAGCTGATAGGTCATTGACACATCCCAGAGGAATAATAGAGAACGTGCTGATTTTCTCATCTTGGACATGGAAAAAGACAAAGACATTCTGTTGATATTATGCAGACCATTCTTGGCTATCGATAGAGCTTTAATTGACGTTCAAATGGGACAACTAATTTTGAAACTTGGAGAAGAACGGATCTCATTTAATGTCTTCAAGGCTATGAAACTTCCTACAGAGTCAGATAGTTGCTTCCAAATTAATGTAATCGATAAGGTAGTTCAGGACACGTTTCGACTTAAGGTTCAAAAGATGCTTATAAGGCATACATTGCACAGTCTCAATCAATTCACTCAGATTCTGTGGAGATTGAAACATGTGCAAGGTTCTTGGAGACTAATCCGCCCTACACAAGGAAAAGGCACTTTGAGGAGCTTGGAGTGGGATCTAAAAAGCTACTACCATCCATTCAGAAGCCACCTCATTGGAACTTAAGCAATTGCCACCACATCTCCAATATGCATATCTGGGGAACTCTTGTACACTTCCAATGATTATCTCTAACAACGTCAATGAAGTGGAAGAAGAAAATATCTTAGAGTGCTTCGGGAAAAAACGATGGTGATTGGATGGACCATAGCAGATATCAAAGGGATCAGCCGTTCACTCTGTATGCACAAGATTCTCATGGAAAATAATTTTCGACCGAGTATTGAAAGTCAAAGAAGGTTGAATCCGAACATGAAGGAAATGGTCAGGGCAGAGGTACTTAAATTACTAGATGCAAAAATTATCTACCCAATCTCAGACGGCACATGGATCAGCCCAGTTCAAGTTATGCCGAAGAAGGGTGGAGTCACAGTGGTATATAATGAGAAGAATGAGCTAATTCCCACCATAACAGTGACGGGATGAAGGGTTTGCATCGATTATAGCAAACTCAATGCAACTACAAGGAAGGATCATTTTCCACTCCCGTTTATTGATCAAATGCTAGAGAGACTGGCGGGGTATTCACATTATCGTTTCCTTTATGGGTATTCTAGCTATAATCAGATACCAGTTACACCAGATGATCAAGAGAAGACCACCTTCACTTGTCCCTACGGTACTTTCACATACCGTAGGATACCTTTTGATCTTTGCAACGCTCCTGCAACATTCCAGCGATGCATGATGGCGATATTCTCCAATATGGTAGAAAATTTCATTGAGATATTCATGGATGACTTCTCAGTTTTCGGATCATCATTTGATGAGTGCTTGGAGCACCTGAATTTGGTGTTACAGAGATGCAAGGAGACTAATCTGGTTTTGAATTGGGAGAAATGATACTTTATGGTTAAGGAAGGGATTGTACTTGGACATCGAGTGTCATCGAAGGGAATTGAGGTGGATAAAGTGAAGATTCAAGTTATTGAAAATCTACCGCCATCAACATCAATTAAAGGGGTTTGTAGTTTCTTGGGACATGCCGGGTTTTATAGGAGATTCATCAAGGACTTCTCAAAAATTACTAAACCACTATGCAATATGTTGATGAAAGACGTACTGTTTGAGTTTAATGAGGAATGCCTAACAACTTCCAATACATTGAAGGAGAAATTCACAACAGCACCGATAATTGTAGCACTAGATTGGGAACTGCCCTTTGAGCTAATGTACGACGCCAGCGATCATACCGTAGGAGCCATGTTGGGACAGCGATGAAATAAGGTTTTTCATGTGAGTTACTATGCAAGCAAAAATTTAAATGATGCACAAATCAACTATGCTACCACTAAGAAGGAGCTCTTAGCCGTAGTTTTTGCATTCGATAAATTCAGATCATATCTCGTAGGGTCTAAAGTTATAGTCTCCACAGATCATGCCGCACTGAAATATTTGATAACAAAGAAGAATGTAAAGTCGAGACTGATCCGCTGGGTATTACTCTTACAAGAATTTGACATCGAAATCAGGGACAAAAAAGGGAGTGAGAATGTGGTGGCAGATCACTTGTCTCAATTGGAGTTCGAAGAACCGAAGAAATTAGTGAACATCAACGAGATTTTTCCCGATGAGCAAATGTTCAGTGTTGAAGAAGCACCGTGGTATGCCGATATTGAAAACTATTTGACCAAGTCCATTTCACCACCAGATTACTTAAGTTACCAGAGGAAAAAGTTCTTCTCGGAGTTAAAATACTACTTCTATGAAGATCCTATTCTCTACAGGCGCGGGACAGATCAGATTGTTAGGAGATGTGTACCTTAAGAAGAAGTACTGGATATTCTTGAGCATTGCCATTCGTCTGCATATGCGGGGCACTTTGGAGCTTCCAAGTATGCTGCGAAGGTTCTACAGTCGGGGTTTTACTAGCCTACATTATTCAGAGACGTCTTTGAATTTGTGAAGATGTGTGATAGGTGTCAGCGCATTGGGAATATCTCACGGAGAAATGAAATGCCATTAAACAATAAATTGGAGGTTGAGATATTTGACGTTTGGAGAAACGACTTCATGAGGCTGTTTCCATCATCGTTCTCCAATCAATACATACTGGTGGTTGTTGATTACGTTTCGAAGTGGGTGGAAGCTATTGCATTACCTACTAAAGATATGAAGATGGTAATTAATTTTCTAAAGAAGTGCATTTTCACTCGCTTTAGCACACCACAGGCGATAATCAATGATGGGGGCAAACATTTCTGCAATCACCAGTTTGAATAGTTGTTGACTAAATATGGAGTTAAAAATCGTGTAGCTACCTCATATCATCCATAGACTAGCGGGCAAGTTGAAGTTTCCAATCGGCAATTGAAGAGAATACTTGAGGTGACAGTGAATTCATCTCGAAAGGATTGGTCTAAAAATGCATTGTAGGCTTATAGGACAGCATTCAAGACATGGATAGGTATGTCGCTTGATTTTTGGAAAAGCATGCCACCCTACCACTAGAGATAGAACACCGGGTATATTGGGCTATGAAACAGTTGAACATGGATTTGAAAGCCGTCGGTGAAAAGCGTTTACTGCAGCTTAATGAGTTAGATGAATTCAGGATGGAAGCATATGAAAACTCAAGGCTCTACAAAGAATGAACCAAGAAGTTGCATGACTTGCATATTCAGAGGTGAGAATTTGAAGTGGAGCATAAAGTGTTAATGTAAAACTCTAGACTCAAGCTCTTCCCAGGAAGATTAAGGTCAAGATGGTCGGGTCCCTATGCTTTCACAAAGGTTTTGTCATATGGAGTTATAAAAATCAGCCATGAAACTAAGGGTACCTTTACAGTTAATGGGCAAAGGCTGAAACACTACTAGGTCGGTGACTTCTCCAAGCAAAAGTCGACCGTTCAACGTGGGACACTAGAATGAAGCAGCTACGGAAAAGTCGAGTTATCGACTATAAACTAGCGCTGGGTGGAAAGCAACCCACTCTATCCTTTTAATTTATTTTGCCTTTTACATTAGCTTAGGAACCTTTCAATTTCACGTTCACATTTTTCTTTTTTGATAATTAGGTCATCGATCAACCATGCATGTCAAAATAGTCTAAACACTATCCACACGAAGCCCTATGCATCTAACGTGAGTTGGGATTGATTTGAGTGTTTTGGGTGTGACAATCACGCATTTCAAGGCATAATGTTGTTTTTCAAAAAATTTCTGGGATTATGGTGTGATTTCGATTCAAAAAACTGGTTTTGACACTAAGTCTATGGCTAGCACATACCCCGAGTTGGGTAAAATATTTTCGCATGTGAGAGGCCGGATCAATTCACCAATCGAAAATCACATTTGGGACATATTTGATTAAATTCGTGTGTGTGGAATCAAATGTATTTTCAAAATTTTTAGGTACATATTCTTAATAAAAAAAATCAAAAACAATTTTTTATAAAAACTCACTCACGTACATATCTCACAACACACACGGCCAACACGCACGCACGCACATGGCACACAAACACAAACACGAAATTCACAACTCACGACATAAAATCAACACTACACACACAAGAACTCATCTAACAAATAAGATTGGTTGGCCAATTCAATCCATTGCATTCAACTTCTTCAAGGAATTCAAGGTATGCACTTTTCTCCTATCTCTTCTCTTCACATTTTGAGCCGACAATTTCATTCGGATTTCCTATGCATATTGAGAAGTTTGGTGAAATCAATAATGGTTTAATAGGTTTGTGTTGTGATGAAAAAATAAAATGGGACTTTGATTCAAACATTGCTCTCTTGCAACTTTAGAAAAAATTAAGTGCCTTCAAGATGTTTGATAAATTGCCTAAGAAGAGATTATTGGGTGAGTAGGGAGAGTCTCGTAATTGGAAGCAATGATACATGTTGGAGATTGTTTTTGTTGTTGACATTCATAGAAATTACATTAGAAACACCAAAAATTTGAATTGTACACCCTAGGCACCAAACTTCATCCCCCACTCGTCTAGCCCAAACAACCTCCGTTTAACCTCAAATTTGAGCATGAGTTAGATCATCATGTGAACTTTCATATACCCAGAGATCGTTTGGGAAAAGTTCAATCTTTTCTAAAGTCGTCAGGTGGTGAAAATCCTTAGTCGGTTTTGGGGGTATAAACATGAGATCAATATTTTTTATGTTGGTTTAGGGAAGGTAAGTTGTATTATATTCATTTATTAGATACATACCCTATATAATGACATTTTCTCAAGCATGGTATATGTAAATTTTGGTAAATGAGAATTGGCATGGTTTGGGGGTATTCTCCACTTCACCTTACTCATATGTTTATTACCTATATGCTTACATTTTCTATATTCATATGTAGGTACAAAATGCCACCAAAAAGGAAGGTCACAACTCAAGAGAAAGGAAAGTCTAAAGTCGACAAAACCTCGACCTGATGCCAACAGGCAACAGAAAATCTAGATGACAGGGATATTCCATGATTTGTGAATGTTGAGAATCGTGATAATTTTGAGACAAAGTGGAATGATAAGAAAGTTTATCAAGAACACCAAGTCACACTTAGTGATTTTGGAGAAACGTTATTGGAGAGAATCATACACCATTGAGGGTGGAACAAAGTTATTGATACACCTCATGCGACATATCCTACATTGGTAAAGGAATTGTTCGCCAACTACAATGTTGATATTGATAACCCAGAATCCCCACACAGAAGTTAAACATGGGTTAGAGGAAAATGGATTCTGTTCAGCCAGCAGCAATTAACAGATATTATAGTTTGGATCACACTCATGTAGAGCCAGTACTAGAGGAGCAAGACATGGCACTGGTAGCACATTTTCTATATTGTAAAGAGGTTGATTGGCCACTTAATTCATCTCGATTCCTATATAATGAGTTGACTCCAGAGCTTTTGCACATCATCTTCTGCACCAACATTTACCCTACATCCCAAAGGATGAAATTTAATGAAGAAAGGGCGAGGTTATCTTATCATATGGCAAGAGTGCATAAGTTCGACCTGGGAGCCCATATAAATGCCTTTATACGAGAGTTGGCATCATCCATTGATACTCAGCGTAGTATTATGTTTTCGTGCTTAACCAATGGGCTTTGTCTAACAGCCAGGGTACCATTGTTGCCAAGAGAAGAGAGTGTTGCTCTAGAAGTCACAATCAACAGAAGAAAAATTGAAAAATCAAAGGCTAGATTGAAAGGAACAGAGAGAGTACATCATCTCGAGTTGGGTCCTAATGAACCCCAGCAAGTCCCAGAGTAGTCCTCCTCAGTAGACAGTTGTCTTAGATGTTGGAAACTCAAGTGGAGCTAGGTAGATCTATTGGCACCATGACAAATTCTTTGGAGGCAATGCAGCGAATGTAGCTAGATATGCAGAGGGAGTTACAATGAGTAAGTGTACAAGTGTGAGGGTTCCAGTTAAGTGATGACCGGACACGTTATGATCAAAGAACAATCACTTATGCCTATAGTCAAGTGAATGTGCACATGATGCGTTTTGGGAGTCAGCTGGAGACAATTGTTCGTAATGTACACCAGATAGCAAGAACCATAGAATCTCTTAGAACTACAAGTTCATCTAGCTAGGCAGACCAACCTGACACCTCTACTCATCTGCATCCACCCTCAGGGAGTATATGATCTTTTAATCTTTATTTTTGCGTACTTTTACTCTTACATTGGGGATAATGTAATGTTTTATTTGGAGGTGGGGTAAATGCTAGGATACATATGCTGCTCATTTTGATGAATCCTTAAATTTCTAATCAAGTCTGTATATATATATATATATATATATATATATATATATATATATATATATACACACACACACACACACATTGGGGCATAATTTGATTGAGTGGATTTGATTGTTGATGTTGTTGACCTAGTTTGGAATACAATTCTCAAAACCTTTATATAGAAACCAAGCTGAGATCAGTTTGGGGGTGAGATGGTTAGTGCTTGTTGTCATAGAAATGTGAGGGTTTGAAGTTCTTGGATCCCAGCTATAGTTGAAGGAGTTTGAGTTAAAGAGTCTAAAATGGGTATTGATCATACAAAAATAAAATGAAAAATCAAATGTCATAAATCTTTTACTTCTCTTCGTAGCCTTTTTGACTCGAGTTATTAAGTCTGCAAAGATATCTAAAAACCTAGTACCCAATAGTCATCTGGCTTGAGAGTCATCGGCCTAAAGCTCGCTACAAGGGTCATTTAGAAAGCTTAATGGAGAAAAGTCTTGCACAGGAGATGTTTTTTAAAAAAAAGGTAAAAATTAGATTCTCATAAAAAATTGATACATCTTCTAACTTTCTTTGAAGCCTTTATAACTCGATCAGTAAGCCTATAAGGGTATTTTAAAACCTAGTGCTCTAAAGTCAACGGCCTAAAGCTCGCTACAGAAGTTATTTAGAAAGCTTAATGCAGAGAGATTTTGCACAAGAGATGTTTTAAAAGAAAAAGAATAGAAAAAAAAAGTGCCCAATAAGGACTTTAAGATTTGAACTCTAGAGACTGGCAGTGTGATTTTGAGAAAACTTACCACCTCAATTCTAGGTTAACATGTATCTAACTCTGATCACTTTGTAGGGAAAAATGCATGATGATAATTTTAAAAACCCCCATGTGCTAAAAATACCTCGAGATTGGAGAGAAAAGCATAAGGAGTGATTATACACGAGAGGTATAAGGAAAAATGACCTTAAGAGGGTTGGGATTGCAAATAAATCAACAACATTTGATTGATTATATTCTAGTATGAGTGTGAGTTCAAGGTTGGCTAATCGCACCCACACTAAGTCGAGCATCGGATAAGTAAAAATTTGTTTTTGATGTCGTTTGGAGCTTTCTAAAGTGTTACTTAAATTCGAACCTAAGGCATACGGTAAGATGTTCAATGTTGAGTCCAACATTTGTTACCTATGTGTAACTAGTAATATGATCTATGCCTGAGTTTTGTTTTGTTCGGAGACAAACAAAGATTTTAGTTTGGGGGTGTTTGAATGTGCATTTTGCGCACTTATTTAGACCATATTATTAAGTTTTTATGTCACAAAAGTGTTGATTGTTACTTAACTTGAATAATTTTTCGTTTATTTCAGCAATGGACCAGTTCCTAAGCAAATGGAAAAGAAGAAAAGGGGAAATCCAAAGTATGAGGACTAAATTACAATATTTTAATAGTTGATTCGGATCACAAAATGAAGATTAAAGATGTTTCAGGTTTAATTGGATGCAATTAAAAGTCAAAGGGTTGAAAATGCAAGAGAAAGGGCTTGAAATAATCAAAAATCGACTTCGAAAGCTAAAATGCAACATATGGAAGAAATTTTGCCTGGGCGATCACTCAACATAAATTTTTAATTACCGCGAAGAAATTCTTGGCCTAAGCGACTGCTCGAGCTTTGCCTGGGTTACAGCCCAATCGAATCGCGACAAGAAAATCTGGTTTCTTTTTCTGAATGAAATTCTTATGGAAACAAATCTTGAGGAGTCGTTAAAGCCCTAGGGACGTCCGAAAAATGGATCACGCATTATACATTATTTTGGGAGGATTTGAAGAGAAAGAAGAACAAGAAGATTCAATCCAAGATTCAAGGTCTTTCTTCAAGAATTTCAATAGGGTAATGTCTTTTCTTGATTTTTATTGTTGTGTTCTTCTTCCCATCATGTTAGGCTAGAAAAATCTATACTAAGAGACCAATGAACCTTTTAATGTGATATTTAATTCTTTGTTCCGTATTTTGACATTAAAACACGTATTGATTGTCTGAATGATTTATATGCATTTAATTGCTTCCGTGATTATGGGCATGTAGTTGTGTGAGTTTTTGTGGTTTGTTTCATCTATTTGAAAGAAAATGAATAAATTCGACAAGGTATAAATCATCATAGGGTTCGATAGGGGATAGAAATATACCCCTATACTTTGTGTGAATCTCTAAGTACTCACAAAACTATATGCATTCTCGTATATTTACATCTGTCATAGAGATATAGGCTGGTGGTATATGAGAATAGGTACAATTCATCTCAAGAGAGAGTGTTGGATAGATTTACGAGTATAGATTCTTCAAAATTTCATCGTGTTGTTAAAGTGTGGAATTAACGTTAAATTGAACATTACTTGGGAATTCGTGATCCTAGTATATCTCACGTTCATTGAATACATTTAACTTGCGTCTCAAACATCAAATTGTATTTTAGTTAATTTAAACGTTGTATTGCATGGCATACCATCCAATTCATAATACTGGTACTTTATCTTAGATTTAGGATTTCTTAGGATAAAAACTCATAACTGATCATTTAGATTCGATTAAGGTCGAGATAAATACAATTGAGCTACTCAATTTCTGTGGGACGATATTCGAACTCTAAAAATCTACTTTATTACTTGTTAACAAATCGTACACTTATAGTAATTTAAATTGAAAGGAAATATTTCGTGAACATTATGCAATATGATCGTCTAAATGAATTTGTTGAAAATATGGTACAAGAATGAATGCTTGAAAGTTTCCTAGAAACTTACACAATTGAAGTATATAGATACTTTGCAAATTTGAATTGTGCAATATGTTCGTCTAAATGAATTTGTTGAAAAGATGGTACAAGAATGAATGTTTGAAGCATATATTCAAGTTTCCTAGAAACTTACGCAATCGAAGTACAAAGATAGTCTGCAAATTTGAATTATGCAATATGATCGTCTAAATGAATTTGTTGAAAAGATGGTACAAGAATGAATTTCTGAAGCATATATTCAAGTTTCCTAGAAACTTATGCAATCGAAGTCCAAAGATACTTTACAAATTTGAATTATGCAATATGATCGTCTAAATGAATTTGCTGAAAAGATGGTACAAGAATGAATGTTTGAGGCATATATTCAAGTTTCCTAGAAACTTATGCAATCGAAGTACCAAGATACTTTGCAAATTTGAATTATGCAATATGATCGACTAAATGAATTTGTTGAAAAGATGGTACAAGAATGAATGCTTGAAGCATATGTTCTAGTTTCCTAGAAACTTAGGCTATCAAAGTACAAAGATACTTTGCAAATTTGAATTATGTAATATGATTGTCTAAATGAATTTATTGAAAAGATGGTACAAGAATGACCGTATAGGCCCACATTTATTGTAATGAAATCAATATCTAGATTTGATTATTGATGTATAACTTAATGACTTTAATACTATCACAACTCTTGCAGAGCTTTCAAAAACGGTTAACTATATAAAGAAGGAAATCATGATGAAATATCTTAGGAAAATAATTTATTTTTCTCGGCATGTAGGTCGAGAACTTAGTCAATTTAAATCTTCATCTAATCAACTTGTACAGAAAAGTTTTGAAATATTTCAATGGAAAAACGATACACTCATTTGATCTGATTGTTAATTGTCACTTAAAAAGTGAAATGAGACCATTTTCATCCTTGATGTTATAATGAAAACTTGTTGATCCTAAAGTACCATAGTTCATGATTCGAAGTTAGTTAATTATGATGATGTTGGTATTATTTGATCCATATAAAGGTCATCAATTATTTTACCCATTAACATGTGGTTATCATGACGATGTTTGTAGCAATTCACTAAAATATCATCTTCTTTTCCTCTGATCATGAATTTGTCCCATTGAGTTTTTCCTGGTAAAGTTCTAAATGGGACAATTTTCGTAGTGTATTACAAATAATACATTAACTTTTTTTCATTCACTGGAATTTTTCCCATTGAAGGATGTCGATTGATCATTTGATATTGCTGGTTGAGATACATTAAGTTCATGAGTATCTTCTAATCACTACACATGATATTATTGCTTTCAGTTGGGGATTAATTCTTTTATTTTGCACAACTTGACACGAATACTTTCGATTGGTTGATTTTGGAGTAAATTACCCAAATAGTCACTGAACTTTGTAAAAGGTTTTCACATGGTTACTGAACTTTAAAAATCACCAAATTCATTACTGAACTTTGCAAAAAGTTTTCATGGGAACTGAACCTGAAAAATCATCCGATTCATTACTAAACTTTGCAAAAGATTTTTACGGGATCACTGACATTCACAAAATTTTTCTCAGGGGTCACTAAATTTAGTGACCCCTGGGAAATCTTTTGTAAAGTTCAGTGACCCCGTGAAAATATTTTGCAAAGTTCAATGATGAATTAGATGATTTTTAAAGTTCAGTGACCCCCTGAAAACCTTTTACAAAGTTCAGTAACCATTTGGGTAATTCACTTGTTAATGTTGTGCATTAACTTCGGATGGCATGATTGATTTGCTAGAGGAAAAAGGAAAAGTATTAGTTGAGTTAGTTGACGATTGCATGGTTTGTTTTATATAAAATGTTTTTATAAAATTACGTTAGAAAAAACATTAAAGAACATATAAAAGTTTAGACTTTTAAGAAGTCTTTGCATACTTTTAATACTACATAGTAACATGTACTAGTTTTTTAAAAATCAAGTCTATCTCTTTTCTCCACACATATACTTGGCGTGCTGTTATAGGCACCTGAAAATAAAACATATACTCCTCAAATTTATATGTAGTTGTGTGAGTAAGGATAGTCTCACGAAGAGTGTCTAGTATAATATTATGCTTTGTTAACAAAAACTAGGATTTTGATTATAATGCAATCAATTTTAAGAAAATAACCAATAACAATGCAGATTAACAAATTGAATTAAATCAATAGAACAAACATCGATCTAAGTCAATATCCACCGTCGAAATTTCACAACAAGCCATTGATCCACGTATGATTATCAGTTCATAATTTTAGCATTCATCATTGGAATTATTTTCCTATCTCTCCTTAATTGTAGTTAATCAGAAAACAAGCAATCCAATTAACCAACCTAGAACAAGCACTAAGGTTTAATTTAATAACAGTGTTTTAGGAATTAGAGAAATCAATGAAACTAAATAACACAAGTATAATCGGTTGTATTTAATCTAGTCAAACGTGCTTCCTAAGATTTAACAATCTCTAACCCAACAAATCATTAAATCCTAATTACCTCACAAATTAAAAGGATCAAACAATTACGGGTTTGATATTTAACTCAACTATAGATTGCAATATATGATAAACTAGTAGGCTTCCTCGCAATTAAACGCAACAATTATGAAAATACGTATAGAAGAACATTCAATATTTAATACATGAATTAAACAATGAAAATAATGTAGATCTCATAAGGAAACCAAAATTTTATTGCCGTAATTGTACTATATGACCGCATAGTTAAAATGAATATGATCGCATACAACAATGAAATTCAATTTTCACTTTCTCTATAATAGGGTATGCAACTGCATTGTTGTAACACTATGCACCCGCATAGTGTTAGCCACTTTCCAACTTTTGCATTTTAGTTCTCAAACTCCCTTTTCTCGATTCTTGATTTTTTTTCTCGTTTTTCTTCTTCGTCTTCAAATCTTTAACATCTCCATTTTGCCTTTCAAGCCATCTTTTGGATATTTGTAGTTTAGTCCTTGAACTTTTATGTTCTTTCACTTTAGTCATTTTTCTCTTATTTTTTCTAAATTTCACTATATTCATCCAATTGCAACCTAAATCAAAATATAAGAATAATGCGTGCTTCTAGACATCAATTAATCACAAGAGCATAAAATAAAGAGATAAAAAATATAGCATTTTACATTCTCATCGATACCTTTGATTTAACATTCTCTATTAATTTTTTGTATTAAGTTATAATCTTCTTATAGTAAGGAAATTACTTTTGTCTCAACAGTATGACAATAGAGAGATTTTATTGTATAAATCTGTCTCATTGTGAGATCAACTGGTCAAATAGAGATGAAAGTCAACATAGTATTGTAGGAGTCTCGTGTGGAAAGGCTTTTACTAAAGGGATCAAAGCTATGTTGGGGATAACAAGCTAATGACTCCCAAGAGCATTTCGTTTGGCACATCGGTGTCGACTCATCACATCTTGGGATTGAAGAAGCTCCTAAAAGGTTGGTGGTTCATCCATTCAAATGGCACGTGATTTAGGTTTTGACGCTTTAGATATAGAAAACCCTTTTTCCCTTTTTAATATATTATTACATATATTGGGGAAAGAAGAGATTAGAAATGAGAGACTGATGTAGGGTGTGTGGATGTGACCTCTCTTGAAGCATTCATAGATAACTCCACGCATCCTTGCAAGTATATTGATACTCGTCATTGAGGATATTGATACCCATCGACTTTCCATAGAATTTCCAAAGCTATGGTTTATGCAAACTATGGGCCAAACAAATATATTACTTTCACATGTTATCGATAATAATAAAATTTTATAAAATAAAAAACAATTGAATGCCACTTGTCGAAGATAAGATAAAACTTATAATAAATTAGTTATTTCACATATCAAAGTGGCATCTTTAACCTTATATTTAAGGGTCGTCCCATGATGATAAATCTACATCTTTTATACTATCTGGAACACCTTACGTAGAGCTTGTAATGCATTTTAAATTGCATAAATAGACAACTGCAACTTCTTTATAAATTGCTGTTCGACTTATAAATGTTGAAATGTTTCTAAATTTCTAGATAGAAATGACAAAATAACCTGCCCTGTCCCGTTCCGTCCTGCTCGAATGGGGCCAAAAAAATCTGTCCCGATAGGTTGACAGGGCGGGCCCAAACCCTCCTCATAAAAAATGAGGAAGCTGCCACCTTGCCCCCACTGCCCTCTTATTAAAAAAAGGGGCTCTCATCCAATCAATACATTCGTCTGCAGAACCAGAGGGATGATATCCTTTTCCATTCACCGATGGTTTCATTTCCCATACTCTTTCTAAACCTTCATCGCGAGAAAAGTCGAGAGTTAAGCATTTGCAAATTTCTATCAGAGAGGAGTGGATGGGCTAGGTTATTTGAAGGGGGTGACAGATTTTTATTCCTTTTTTCATTCTTCTTTTATTGTTTCTTATCAAAATAAGGACAGAAATAGAAATTTTCAGGTGAAATATTGATTGAAATGGAAGAAAAACCTAATGTTATTGAAAAAGAAATTTTTGAAAATGAAAATATTTAAAAAAAACAAACGGGCCCCAACCCGTCTAAGTGGAGCTAGTTTCGGGCCCCATTGCCATCTCTATTTCTAGATTATCATGTTCGGGTTTACATTGATGCTTAACTTTGTGGCTTGCGTTTTAGCCCTTGTTTGAGCTCCATTTTTTTTATAAGAATGCATTTTTGAATAATGTATTGATGAAAAATATGAGGTTAAAAAATAAGAACATTTTTTGAATTTGAATGTAATAAAATATTATTGAAGAATGTGTGGTTGAAATAATGTCAAAATATTGTTTAAAAATATATTTTTTTAAAGATTGGGACTTAAACAGGGGATTAGTTAATCATGTTGACCTCAAATTTTGCACGATGATGTGGCCAATAGATCGCAGTTCCACTTATGCCTACATGGTATATCTCATGCATACTAAGACAAATCATTAAAAGTGTGTGGCCTTCTTCTAAGATGGGAGAGACCATCGCAAGCACTTCGACAATCAAGTCAATCAACTTCTGTAGGTGTATTTGAGTGTTAGACGGACAAAAGATGTGAGTCACACCAATGTATGGGCATCGAAGGTAATAAGAGAACACATATAATAGCAATATTATGAAGAATGTAAAATTCCATTACCTTCAAATAGGAATAAAGTGTGAGTTTTTGAAGTAAAAATATGATAAGTGGTTACGATCGGATGGAAAGACATGTTGTCCCATCTTGAAGGTTGATACGTCTTCTCCTAGGTGTTAAGCTCAAGAAAATTTAATGTTTCTAAAAAGTAGTCAACTTATAACCTAGGTCTGACCTCAAAAAATAGACTGACAAGTTGACTGTGATGAGTTTGCCGTAGAGATATCACATCAATCAATTGTAGAAGAGATCTCGTATGGAAGATATTTCGAAATAGGTAAAGTGGGGGATGCCTCCTCATATAAAAGGTAAGTGCCTCGAATTTAATCTACAATTGGTTATAGCACCTCGCTTATGTCATGAAGGGTTGCCTCTACATAGTACTTCAGGTGTGGTGATGCATCACTTTGACTATCTTAGTTATGCCCTCATTTAGGACAAATAGGATTGTGATGTGGATTGTGGGCCTAATAAGGCTTCCTAATTTACAGCCATGTGAACTATACTTGGAGCCTTGTTAAACAAGCCATAACTAAATATATGCAAATCGAATGACATTTCAAGGTCTCGTCGTTTACTTCGCAAGCACTTGGAATCATAAACTTTAATGAACACATATGTCGTGTAAAAGCCTAAAAAAATGGTCGTTCGACGAGCCAAGCTGGGTGTCTAAGTTTAATTTTTCAACTCTTTTGCTCCTCAACCCAAACTTTTGCCTTCTTCCAATTAATTCCTAAACATATAAAAACTTCTAATCAGAGTTCAGTTGGTCTCTAAATTATTTATCGCATCTCTAATAAATTCCAATCTAAAATTGTTCATCAATGTCTTGATTTTTTTGGATCATAAAACTAATTTGACTTTGTAATTTATTTTTTTCTTTTCAATAAATTAAAAAAAGGTTACAAATTTTTGTGGCGTTACATCCAATGGCGGAGGAAATCCTTATTTATAATTTTTCTTCTAGAAACCTCAGCCGTTTGATAAAAACAAACGAATTGGGCGCGTTACATCCAATGGTGGAGGAAATCCTTATTTTAGCTTTTCCTCTAGAAACCTTAAACGTTTGATAAAAACAATTGAATTGGGCTCATTGACCAGATTAAATGTAAACAGCGGACATGAAGATGAGTGAATTAAAGATTTTGAATAAGTAGCTTAAATCGCGCACGCATCGCGCACGCATCGCGCACGCGTTATACGCGCGCAACTAGGATAGCACAATAAATGGTCATCATGACTATCTGTCATCATTGCCTGTCAAAGCATCTCGCACTGACAGTTGACACTAATCAGTAGGCCCTACCAAACACGCACCCCATTCCACTTTTTGAATCTCCAAGGCAAGCAACATGTGATGCACCTTAACTCTAGTCAAACCGAAGGCTAACTACAACCCGAGACACCAAATAAGCCATAAGTCCTACAGCCTAGCCTAAAGAATAGCCTCAGACTCGGGAATTATTGTTAAGCCTCCACCTTGCGTAGGTCTATCACGTCTATGTAAGAGGGCAAGTGAATGCTCATACATACGACATAGAGTCTCACACTTATGGACTAGCCGAAATGAGTTAAAACCTCAATTGGCAAATCAAAAGTCTAGTTGAGTCTCATATGACTTAAATGAAACACTGGGGCCTAAGCTCAAGTTCAAGCCTAGGAACTTAACAAGTCAAGCAGGCTAAAGCCTAAAGCTCAAAATGGTGGTTGAGGCTTAGTCAAGCAATCCTATACGATAAATGACAATCCTCAAAGTTGGAGAAGTCCAAATTTGAGTACATCGAGCTCAAAAAGCACAATCTAACCTAAGTCATGAAGCCTGAAATAAACAATAGCCTCGAACTTGGAGGAGTATTATTACATTTCCACCTCATGGGAAGCTCTAGTCATCCTACACAAGCCATGTGGAGGCTTTAAACACGTAGAAGAGCCGAAGAATCAGACCAAACTTGGGTTGGACCCCACGCTAATATACTTAGGGTTCGAGCTTTGAGTCCGATTCCCTGAGCATAATAGGGTTGAAGCTCTAGAGAATCAACATTCTCATGCCCTATTATAATTACTAAATTAGGTACACTTGAGGTACAGATAGAAATGACTTCCGTGAACAGCCACTTTAGAAAAGTGATGTAACGGATTCACCACTCATCTACTATCAACTTATGGGCGGAAAAAAGTTTGACCATGAGGTAAAAATGTCCCTTAGATATTTGAACTCTATATATACGCTACATAATCATTTAAGCTAGATATGTGATTAATCCTAGTCAAAATTATGTCAACTTGTCTCTCCACACCTAATTTTTGTATCTAATTTGATCGTCGTCGAAATGCATACATTCGTTGTACCTCCCAATGGAGCAACAATCTTGCATTCTATCGTTGTCCTAAATGTTTAAGTACCACACAAGTAGATAGAGAAGTAAGTGGACTTCATTGACTTCGGAATAGATCGAATTACAGGTGTTTTTTGCTTCAAGTCTCAAAAATTGATCACGATAATTGTCAAAACACCTTTAATGTTCACGTAATTAGTATCATACCGTTCGCCTTGAAAATTTTCATTCTTTATAAGGTCTGGTGGTAGAGGGAGGTTGAGCTAGTAGGGTCATTTGGCCCAATAAATTTAAGGCCCTGTTTGAACTACATTTTTTTCAAAGAAATACATTCTTAAATAGTAATATGATATTATTTCAATCACGCATTCTTCAATGAAATAATTTTACACGCAAATTGAAAGTTTTTCCTAATTTTTTAGCCACACATTCTCCATTACTCTACTGTTCCAAAATACATTATGACAATATAATGTGGCTCAAATACACACTAAGATTCTTTTTTCAATATGTTACTTTTAATTTTTCAATGTCATTGTATTTTATGTCTGAAATTTTCTCTAATTAAGCCCCCATTTGATTCTCATTCTTATAAGAATGAGAATAAAAAATATAGTCATTACGAAATTTACACAGGAGATAGGAAGTCAAATATTATGGCTTGATGTGATGAATATTCTTCATTTTTTTTTTTTTTGCCAAAGAATGGAAACAAACGGAGCCTTAGGCCCGCAAGTCCAGACTCCTACATAAGAACCCACACTGCAGCAAAAGCTCTTAGCAGGAAATTGCAATTGCGCGCACTCGTCCTCGAATTGGATTCTTCTCCCTTTCTCCCAAAAATCAGAGGTGAAAATGATATGGTGAACGCTGCATTTCATAGATTTCAAATGCTTTGTTTCCTTGAATGTGTGTGTGTGTGTGTGTCTTATATATAAATACATCTTCATGCTTAAGCCAATGTATCATCAGTTTTTTTTTTTTTTTTTATTCCTTCTGGGTTTGCATTAAACTGGAAAGGAATAATACTGTGTTTGCCGTTAACAGTTTTGGGGAACTTCCTTTCTTTTTTTCTTTTTGTTTTTTGATAAAGAGAAACTTTCTTTTATTGATGAATTTGTTCTGTGAAAATTCCAGAGGTATTTTAAAATTTCATTCTTCTTCTTCTTCTTCTTCTTCTTCTTCTTCTTCCTTCTTCTTCTTCTTCTTCTTCTTCACCCACACACGTGTATGTAAAAAACCCCCACGTGATTGTTTCTTTCAAAGCCAAAATTCTACCTCCTTTAATACCTGATGGGTGAATAAACCAGGCTAGAATAATGTTTACATGTGTATTCATTCATACATATATATGTACTGTTATAGTTTGTATCGATATATATATTGATGTGAAAAATAAATCGTTTGATGCTAATGTGTCATGTGTGGCAGAGTTGTCTAGTCAGTCAAAAATTAAAAGAATATAAAGCTGAGATTTCATCAGTGTACTGATTATCCTGTTCCGTTTTAGCGGTGATTTGCTGGTCTAGTTCCCAGGGCTATTAGCAGCTATCTCCGAGTGAACTCAACAAAACGCAACTAACTAGCTCCTAATCTTGCCCGGAGATTAAATTTTAGGGTTTCGTTCGGGGAAAAAAATGAGTTTCGAATCATCAATAAGGTGTCGGATCAACGCTCCACTCACGGTGGTGTTTTCTATCGCATTATTGTTAATTATGGGAATCTATACAGGTCAGTATTCATTGAACATGAGTGTTTGTGCGTGTTTTTTGTGTATTGTATTCCATCTTTGTTTTGTAGGTACACACTATAATACATTGCTTTAATTTGTTTAATTATGGCCTCTCTTTCAGCGACGACATGCTTGATTCCTTATTTAATCCCTTTTCTGTCGTGTTCTTGTTTTGTAATTTAAGTGATTCGGGATGATTCAATGATTCCAATTCCATTTAACTTTTAAAGTTCCTAAAAATAAGCAAAAATTCTACCTCCTTTAATACCTGATGGGTGAATAAACCAGGCTAGAATAATGTTTACATGTGTATTCATTCATACATATATATGTACTGTTATAGTTTGTATCGATATATATATTGATGTGAAAAATAAATCGTTTGATGCTAATGTGTCATGTGTGGCAGAGTTGTCTAGTCAGTCAAAAATTAAAAGAATATAAAGCTGAGATTTCATCAGTGTACTGATTATCCTGTTCCGTTTTAGCGGTGATTTGCTGGTCTAGTTCCCAGGGCTATTAGCAGCTATCTCCGAGTGAACTCAACAAAACGCAACTAACTAGCTCCTAATCTTGCCCGGAGATTAAATTTTAGGGTTTCGTTCGGGGAAAAAAATGAGTTTCGAATCATCAATAAGGTGTCGGATCAACGCTCCACTCACGGTGGTGTTTTCTATCGCATTATTGTTAATTATGGGAATCTATACAGGTCAGTATTCATTGAACATGAGTGTTTGTGCGTGTTTTTTGTGTATTGTATTCCATCTTTGTTTTGTAGGTACACACTATAATACATTGCTTTAATTTGTTTAATTATGGCCTCTCTTTCAGCGACGACATGCTTGATTCCTTATTTAATCCCTTTTCTGTCGTGTTCTTGTTTTGTAATTTAAGTGATTCGGGATGATTCAATGATTCCAATTCCATTTAACTTTTAAAGTTCCTAAAAATTGAATAATATTGCTAGATTTGCAAAGAATTGGTTTTTTCTTTTTTTTTTCCTAATCTTTTGTTTTATTAGTTTCAGATCATGGCTTGATGAAGTTCACTTTCAGTCCAGTTTCTTCTGTGAAGAAGAGCACAAACAGTACTGCCCAGAACAACAGTTTCTATTCTTCTCATCGGAAACTTTTCTTTATTGGTAATTAATCCATTCTCTATCTTTAAAGTATTCAATAATTAATCCATTATTCGTACAGTGATAAACCTCCTTCATTAATGGGATTTGGATTATGCATGAACAAAGAGTACAAAAAAGAGACTCTGAATGCCCAGTGTACATAGCACTGTTACAAACATGTATGTGTTTATGTGTAATTCTGTATTCTGTGACTGTTTTGCTTTTTGCATTGTCCTTCTTTGCCTATATATGCGAGAGGCAAGACTGCAGCACCAAGCACCATTGGCACAGCCTTAGCCACCCTTTTTTCTCTCAGTCTGTGTACAATTGTGCCTACTTTACTGGCTCACCAGGTCCTTAGCCACTTTTGCTCCACGCCCTCCCCAACGAACTAGCCTACTACCTACTCCTTCAAGTCCATTTCGGGTGGTGCATCTCGGTCCCTTCTTCCGTCCCTCGGTGCTAAAATGTGTTGGGCCATCGAAGCCTGAGTCGCCAAGCGCACTCTGCATTGCTTGGTATGCTCTAGGCCGACCGATACCCTACCCCTTTTTCTTAGAGCCTATTTCTGCTTCTTGAAGTCCTATATTCCTAGGATTATGTGTTACTTTAAAGTTACATTTTGAGTTATTAGGTAAGTAATTAAGAATTTGGCTGCATTATTTTGCTTTCAAGTAGATGTTGGCTCACGTGTGTTTTGATTAAGACCTCTCAATTGTTAACAATTAATGCTGCAGCATGTTAGCTTTACAGAGTGGAATAGTTAATTTTAAAAAGCTGGAAGAAAGATTGAATGCATAAATTAAATAAATGGTCTATATTCTCCCCTAATCCTTTGCCTCTTTTGGCTAGGTTGACTTGAAAGCATTTATTCACTCTTTTTGGCTCTATTGTCTCTTTCATTTTGCCTTTGCAGCACCTCCCAAAAGTTTTAGCCTCCGATTCCTATTTTTTATAGAATTCATACTATAAAAAGTGATCTTTTTTTTTTTTTTTTTGGAGAACGTGAGATTAAAAAATACCAAAAATATTGGATTTATGTGTAAAGTTTTTTCATTAGAAAAATGTGATTGAAAATAAATTTGAGAAAAAATGAATTTAAAAAAAATGAGGCACAAAGTGGAGCTTAAGTTTTCTATTATTACCTTGAACATCTTGTTCAACGCTACAGTTTAGTCTTGAGGTGTCAATGTTGGACGGCACACAACTTGATTTTGAGATGTCGCGGCATGGCCATGGCCATGGCCTGGCTTGTGATCTGGGTAGATGGTCTACAGTCCATGCTGTGTCTATATTGGGCACTCGGGTTAGTGGAGTTTGGTAGTTTTTGACACTTTTTAAGTTAGACCTTTCTTTTAAACGTAATGGACATAAAGGATTATATTTAAGTGATGGCGACATAGAAAATATGCTAAAAGAAATTGTGAAAAAAAAAAAAAAAAATATATATAGATGTCGCGGCATGGCCATGGCCATGGCCTGGCTTGTGATCTGGGTAGATGGTCTACAGTCCATGCTGTGTCTATATTGGGCACTCGGGTTAGTGGAGTTTGGTAGTTTTTGACACTTTTTAAGTTAGACCTTTCTTTTAAACGTAATGGACATAAAGGATTATATTTAAGTGATGGCGACATAGAAAATATGCTAAAAGAAATTGTTCAGACATAGTTATAAGCCAAGGACAAACGCAGCCGCTGCCAAATGGGATACCTACTTACACAGTGGAGATCATGAACGTGTGTGTTGCGGCATGCAACATTTCAAGGATCCATGTCAGCTGTGGGTGGTTCAGCTCCGCTCGGCTCATCAACCCCCATGTCTTCAAGCGGCTCCACTTCAACGATTGCCTGGTCAATGATGGTAAACCTCTAGAGTACGGTTATACAATCTCCTTCCAGTATGCAAACACCTACAGTTATCCTCTCTCTGTTTCTTCCATTGCTTGCTGACTAAAATCCTTTTTAATGCACTTGTAATGTGCTAAATATGTGCAGAAAATGATTATAAGAGCGCTAGAAAATACTGTATACAAAAATATATCATATTTTTACTATTTATAGCGTTGTCTTGTTTACCAAATATCCATTGGATCTTACTACATCTGCGAAAGGATTTACATAATGGATTACATAAGATCATATGACAATTTATCATTTGTCACTTTAAAACATAATCAACTTTTTCATCAATTCTTTTCCTTTCAAATCATATTATGTAATCCATTATGTATATTTTTTTATATACAGATATATCCATTATACTAGAGATAATAGAAGCACATTAAAAGAACTCGGAGAATTTTTGGTCCCGATTTTTGCATGATTTCCCTTTTTTTTTGTCAAAAAAGAGGTAATAAATATAAAAAATGCATGGAACTTTGTATCCAAAAATAAAAATGTTTATGTTCATGAGCACGTGCACATGCGTGCGCATCATGTATAGTATAGATTTACAGCAATGTTATATTATCTCCAAATGACTCTCTATTTTTAAAGAACATATTCTATTATTTAGAAATCATCTATAAATTCGAAGAATAAAAATTTTGAAGCACTCCAATAGACTTTTTATATTTAACACTTAATTTTATTACTCTAAAAAAATATTTATTATTTTCCTTTATCTTTTATTTTAACTAACTTTTTTTAAAATTATTATATATATTTTTTTATATTAAAAATTGAAATATTTTGAATGCATATAATTATAGAGTTTTGTTTAGCTCTCCAAATCCACTTTTTAAATTAAAATGTTAATTTAAAGAAATTTTGGAGTATGATTTTAAGGGTTGAATTTTAAAAAAAAAAAAACTATAAATTAAAGATTCAACCCTTGAAATAGAGAGCATCTCATATTTAAAGAGTCTCTTAGATATATTCTTATAGTCCTTGCACAATAAGTCATAGAAGAACCAAGTAAAAACGCTTAATGTGAGGAAAATTGATAAAAGAAATGTCATGAATCTCACACTATTAGTCCTTATAACTTGTCTCTGCAAAAACTTATAAGTAAATTTCTTAAGCTTAGTCAAACATGTAAAGAAGAAGCAACTTACCAATAATTAACCTTACCACAATGCACAAAGAGCAACAAATACACGTAAAGAAAAAACAAGGCAAACCCATGTAATAATAACAGCTTGATAGGAATCCTTTTTTGCTAGAAAATGGGATAGTGGAATTATCAGATCAAAGCCAGTCACATCAAGACTCAAGATTGTTAAAATTCTATTACAAGCCAAAATGCTTTTTCCTCCCTAAGGCTGGATTGGGAATCTTTGCTATGCTCTTTTGCATTTCCACTGCTCGCATTCTTCTTCATGTCCATCTGTATCGCAAAGTTGGTCGATGCCAGCTGTAATGGATGAAAATATAGTGTTTGAAATATTAGACAATACCCATATGTAGACGTTATCTTTTCAACACGTAATAACATATCAATAAAATAAACAAAATAGAAACAACACAAAATTAACTTTAATCACATAATTATGTTACAATATCCTTCTTGAATACAAGATAATGCAAATAGTAACTGTGAGAGTGAAATTTTACTCGATACTAGAAAACGCTTTTTGAGTAACTCAATCTTATTGTTTATTTGAATTGTGTGCTTGAATTCTAGAGAAAATGTGAAGCTGTGCGAGACATGTTTATCTCAAATTCATTTGATATTTGATATAGTGGGAATAATGCAATTCATTATCACTACTAACGATAAACAACATTACTCATAGTATAGGACACGAATTGGACCGGGTACCCAACCATTTTACCTCTAAACTAGGAAATGATGTTCAGTATCTCAATCCTTCAATCACCAAAAATAAAATAAATCAATTCTATTAGAGACTTATATAATACTAGTCAACATTGAACGTTCATTGCATGTTATTATAAAATCCTTTATAAGCGTTGTAAAAGTAATATTGGAAGATGTGTCAATGTTAATTAATTTAAAATTAATACCAAAGAATATATACGTGATAATGAATGTTAAATCATTTATTTAATCTCCAATTAAATGAAATTGGATTTTAATTAGCATACATGAACGTAAATGATGAAATACATTCTCGAATGTGAAATTCAAATTGACTTATAATTATAATGAATAATACTAAAATACATATATGAAGATGAATATTAATTAAATGACTTTAAATGTTAATTAATTGAGAATTAATAATAGGGAATTCATACATTAATACGAGCACACAGGCGAAATGAATCTGTCAAATGTATTTGTACATTAACGGTAACTAAATTGTTAAATGAATTAAATACATATTAAAAAAAGAAAATTAATGTGTTATTGAAATAATTGAATAATAGTAGGGTTAAAATCTTTTTAAAAATGATTCTCACTTTACGTGATAGTTAATATATTATAAAGGTTAATATATTATAAATATATTAACAACAGGCAAAGAACAGATTTTAAGAGATGGTTGGTAGTCAACTAAGTCGTCTATGAATAATTAGGGTTTCTATCTACACATTTGTTGTAAATAAGGTTCTATGGTGTAGTGGTTAGCACTCTGGACTTTGAATCCAGCGACCTGGGTTCGACTCCCGGTAGGACCTTTTTTTATTAATAACTGCAGTTTGAAAGCCTCATAAATTTTGGGGCTGCTCGTCCAATTTCTGTTTGGAGATAAAATGGACTGGGCAGTTTAAAACTTGTGTTGGTCACTAAATATTATCCCCAGTCGATTCATTAAAAAAATTTAATTTTTTAGTAAATTTTAATAAAATTTAAGAATGCAATGTTGAAAAGTTAATAAAGTTTATGCATGAAAATGAATTTTAGAAGTTTAAAAAATGTGTTAGTCATCAGAAACTAAACCCAAAGCTCAACTCTTGAGTTATTTTCGTGTCGTGGAATCAACGGATTTAGTATTCAAAATTTAATATAATTTTTATGTCCAAAAGTGCAATTTCTATGTCCCAATTAAATGCCATCGAACGTCAAAATATCAAAATGATTCTTGGCTAGAACTCGATTAATTGTGACCTTGCATTTGACTCTAATGCAACCCAGATTAAGCTATTTAATCCTCGACCCTTCACCTTTTCCAGTTCACTGCTCAAAACAGGTTATAAATTGTCTGTCTAACATGATGCCCGTGCTCAGCCGACTGCATTCATATTCGTGGCAAATTTCTGTTATCTTTCAAGATATGCCTTCTGTACAGCCATACGATAAATTACTACATTTTATCCACGATACTAATTTCTTTGCAGTATTATTTAGCAATGCATTGAAGGCAAAAACTTGTAAGTTGCAGCCCTTTTGGTTCGCCAGGAAATTATCAATTCATAACATTACTAGCAAAAATATAACCAACATCTCACTTGGTAGAAGTAGCAAAAAGGTTACTAAGAATAAGCTTTAGAGATCAAGAAAAGTCACTCAGAGACACAGATTTAATTTCACTGCATGTTCTGGAAGCGTTTCATGATGATGAGACTCATATCCATGTAACGTTGAGCACAGTTGGTGAGACAAGACGACTCGCTAGAACTGAACTTGCTCCCAGGAGTGCCTGTGATGCATTTGTCCCAGCAAACAGTTGTAAGCTTCGCAATCATTTCATTAACCATAGCCTTCTCCTTTTCTTGCTGTAAAGATTCAGATATCATTGTCAAAAGTCAGAAAGACGGGATCTTACATGCCAAAGCTTTGACGAGTCAACAAATGACATAAACTATAGACGAAGCTTATTTGGATACTAAGAGGGTTTATTGGAAAGAGATGTTCTGACTGATTCAAATGAAGACTGGGTATGGCAATAATTAGAATGCCACATGAAAAAACAATGGACAAGAGTACTGCTTCGTTGAACATAAGACCCTTTATCCCCCATAAAAATCTGAATTTATCACATATGGTTTTACAAAGTTATGCACAAAACAAAACAGTAATCTACCAGATGCCCAATGTCCACATAACATGCCATCTAATATGTATAAAATTGAAACCATATTTTTGTCTAAATATGCAGCAGCTTTTGGATTCTCTAAGTTTCCACTCTTTAAATTAAGCCTCTGTTTGTTAAAAATTCTTTAAAATTTATTTTTTCCCCAAATTCATTTCAGTCACACATTCTTTCAAAGAATTGATCTCCTGCCCACTGAGGGCACGATAAAAACTTCTCACCACTGATGTAGCAAGAGAAATTTAATGAACCTTAATTATGTTCTCTGAATTTATGACTATTTTAAGGAACAATAATTAAGGTTCTTTTACCAGCAGTAGGAAGTTTTTATCCTGCCCCGAGTGGGCAGAAGATTAGGCTTGCATTCTCCCAATACAATAAGTTTGCACGTAAACCAACAATTTTTGGCTACATTTAACCACACATTTTTCAAAAAAGTCACTTTTCACAAAATCTATTCTCAAAAAATCTTCATGAAACATGCCATAGACATCTACTCGAGCACTAATACCAAAATGACAACTGCGAGGCACATGGGCTTCTAGCATCTAAACCAGCATAGGCATGAATAAGCCAAAGTGAACACTTCATTTTTCAGATTGTTAAGAAAGCCATTTTTATTTTTGAAATAAATAAATAAAGAGGAAGAAGAAGAAAGAAGAATAAGGGACAAAAGGTCTAAGATATCTAGTTAACTTCTTGTCTTCTTCCATATTCAAATGTCCCTACATCTCCTCCACCTCCATAATTCAATTTTCATAATTGGAAGAAATGTTCTTCTCCCTCCAAAGCAGAAAATAGTTTCAGACATTAGGGCAGCATTAAAAAAAAAAAAAAGGTTTTAACCTCAATTTATCCCAAAAGCTGATATGTAAATAACAACTTGAAAGTGAAATAAAACAAGTAATAAGGGACAGCTATAGAATTTCCTCATTGAACTGGCAATGAGTGAACCCATCATGGAAATTTGGATTTATATTCCTGAAACTGCATAAAAGAAATATTCAAGGCCGAAGAAGACAATCCCCATCACCAAACCACAGGCAAACAATGCATTTGAATGCTTCCAGTAGATGCATAAATTATTTGAACAAGCTCGATAACATTATAACATCGAGTTCGTTTGGAAATTTTAGCAGTATGGAGCACAACATAATAAATAAACGAATACATAGTTTTCGAAGTTCTTACACTGATAAATTGCTGCAATTCAGGGGAGTTAAGAGAAGAAGAATCCATTGATTATCCGATAATTTCCTTTCTGGTAAGTGAAACGTGAATCTGAACCACTCTCTGTCACGGTCTAATCTAATGGGAGAAAAACCCTAACAAAACCCAAGAAAAGAGATGTCAAATAGGATTGAAGATTTGGGCCTGGGCCAGTTCGGTAACTTTGAAAAATTAATATAAATAGCACAAAAATGCGTTCGTAACAAATATAGCACCCTGACAGTCAAATTCCAATTATCTTCTTCTCCAACAGAATTCCCGCAATAATACACAAACAACCAGGTCTACCCACTCTCTCTCTATTCGTACTATTCATTTATGTATAGTTTCACACTCAGCAACATTCTTTTAACATCTTGTTAGCTCTATTTACTGGTAACTGCTATATATATATAATTGTACCATAACGTATACAGAATTCTCTGTCCAGAATATGATTTGATCTGATTTTACTTCTATATGATCTTTTGTACCGTTGGTGTAAATCTGGTAAATTGAAAAGAAGACAACTGTTGGGAATTATAAGGCGAAGAGTGGCCTCCGTGAAATAGTTCTGGTGTAACTCGTGTCTTTTTTATGAAAGAGTGGTCTCTTGTCCTCTGGTGATGCTGCAAAAAGAGGCTGGGGGCTCACTCTCCCATTTTATCTCCGGTGTGAGAATCAGTAATCGTTTTTAGATAAAGAATTGCAATAGTTACAGAGGAAAGTATTTTTTCCTGAAAAAAGAAAGAACCCCGTGATACATCCATAAGCTATTTATAGGCGTCTGGCATCACGTAACAACTGGACAGTTGCCATCCACGTGTCCCCATCAGTCTAGCATCACATAATCGCCGGACAATTGTCATCCACGTGTCCTCATGAAACCTGCCCACTCCTCAGACGGTTTTTTCCATTTATTCAGTTACCCAGGTAGTGGGTTTAATGATGATCGTTCGATGGTTGTTGACTGATTCCAATGTTGTTCGGGTAGACGGCGATTGCTCCGCGCGTGACGGGAGTCGAACTAGCATAGCAATTAGCATTCTAATATGACTAGCATCACCTAACATGTCAAAGCTGTCTGCACCTTACGAGCAAGCGAAGGTAGCGTCGGTCGAGCTGACACTATGGGAGTCGCCATATTATGATAAGCGTTACCCGACATAGCGGGTGTCATCCTCTCTCTACCAGTCATCCCAATTAATTATTTGAACCGTCCTCTTACCAGCATGGTGGTACTGTGCCTCTCCAAAAAATCCCTCCATACGTGTAGGGCCAAGCGGTGTATACTAACCCGTAGGGCCAGGCCGGAGGTGGGGTTTCTGGAGTATGGGGCCGCAGTGCGGTGGGGCCAGTCACTTTAAAAAGTTTACCCTACACAGTTTTGCCCCCAGGGCATATCTCCCAGTGGCAAAGGGGAGGGTGGATAGGGCTCAGCGCGGCAGTGTGCAGAGTTCGATTCCCCGCAAGGTGGAATTGGCTTTGTTGCAAGCGGGAGTTACCAAATGGGTTAACAGCCTTGGCCTATCCATGAGCTCTTCACCCTGGCTCCTGGGAGGCACATCCTGCGATTTACCTCCTCCACGATGGCCCAGGGCAGGGTCGGTGGGGGCCCTTAAGGTTGGGGTTCAACCTTTTTTTTAATTATTTGAACCACATGATATCATCCTGTAAAGGCATTCCTGCTCTGGTAAATGCAGATTGTTTGAATTAATTATTTTGAATTTTACACTTTTTTAGATTTTTATGTGACTTGAAGATATTTTTTATGCTTTCTATTGAGAGACTTTGGAGCAAGGAATTCGAGTAGTTGCGTCCCAGGCATATTTTTCTAACAGGAAAAAGGTAATATGTGTTCACTTTATCTATTTTAAAACCACCACACATCCACATTTCTGACTGAGTATACGTACAAAAATGCCTTTTTAAGGGATTAATGCAATTGGTTGCACCATTTTTGCACAGATGACAGCGCGTGATGCTTTAAATTCAGCACTTGATGAAGAAATGTCTGCTGATCCCAGAGTGTTTTTGATGGATGAAGAGGTAATTGTACAAATGTTGACCTGGTTCATTTAATCTTTTTACTTGCCGCAACATTTTTTTTTTTTTTTTAGGACTTATTATGTGCTCTTGTACAGGTTGGTGAATATCAAGGTGCATATAAGGTGAGCGTTGGCCAATGTTTAATCCCAAAAATTGACATATTCAGAAATTTCGTTATAAATTGTCTAGTTAATATGGGATTTCGTTCGCACTTTTATGTTCTTTTAGTAATCAGTTTTTGAGTCACTGCATTGCCTTCCAGATCACCAAGGGGCTCCAGAAAAGTATGGTCCTGAAAGGGTTTTCGATACACCAATTACCGAGGTTGGTTTTTGCCCTCTACTTTATAACACGTTTGGCTCAGAAGATTTGATATGATTAAACAGTATTAAATAAGAAAAGAATGTCGAAATCTTCTTTATCATACTGTGTACCATGATTTGTTAGATTTTGGTAGGAAATCTTTTCCATGCTCATCAATATGATATTTTGTAGGCTGGCTTTGCTGGGATACTATGGCCTGAAGCCTGTAGTCGAGTTCATGACGATTAACTTCTCATTGCAGGTCTTTAGCTAATCCTCGTCTCTATGTTTACTTGAGTGGGATTGGACGTTATTGTTGGCAAGTGAAATATTTTGCCTTTAAATAGAAATGACTGGGTTCACAATTTGATGCTGTCACATGTAACCTGAGCGTGTTCATCTTCATCTGTTGCTAGCCATTGATCATATTATAAATTCTGCAGCAAAATCAAACGACATGTCCACTGGTCAGATATCAGTGCCTATTGTTTTTAGAGGTCCTAATGGTGCTGCCGCTGGTGTGGGCGCTTAACATTCCCACGTACGAGTTCTCTTAATGCCATCTTCTTGTTTAAGCAAGGTTACTATAGGATTCCATTTAGATTTCTATGTGCCTGTGTATAAGCAAGGCTCTTTGTTACAGCGTAGAAGATGAAGGTCGAGTGGGATAGAGTAGCGTCCTTACAACTACACTATTAAGGCTTGAGGTTTCATCTTAAAATGTCAATTTTATCAAAAGGAGTATTTCAAACTCTTATAAATCTATTTATATTTCGGTTTTTAATCGATATAAAATTTATCCCTTAACATGTCCCAATAAGATAATGACTCATTTGAGTATATCAATCTTAAATCTGTGTGCTTATTTGAGTCTTTATTGAATCGAATGACTAGTTGAAGCTTATTGATCTCTCACATCATATTAAGAAACGATCAACTTTATTAAGAGGAGTAGCTCAAACTCTTATAAGTTAATTTATATTTAGATTATTAACTGGTGTGAGATTTATACCTTAACATACACGATTTCATTTCTAGTTTCTAATGGCGAAAATTCTAACACAAGAGGCCTTCTTTCGATTGGAAAAATGGATTCTATTTTTCAAACGAGAGAGAATGAATGCATTATCTCGACTGTGGATTCTTCTTATAGCCTTGTTTTGACATTTGCAGTGCTATGCAGCATGATATGCCTCTTGTCAAGGGTTAAAAGTACTAGCTCCATGCCTCCATATTCATCAGAGGATGCTCATGGCCTCCTAAAAGCTGCTATAAGGGATCCAGATGCTGTTGTCTCTGGAAAACGAATTGCTGTAAGCAGCAATGTTCCATTTTTATACGAATGATTTTTCAGCATAAACCTATTTTTGTGTTAGTTACTCTTGTGGTTTTTATCATAGGTATGGCGAATCATTTCCTGTTTCAGTAGAAACTCTTGATTCTAGTTTCTGTGTTCCAATTGGGAAAGCCAAGGTATTTACTCTAAATTATATATTGTTTTTTATGCTTGCAGTGTATAAGTTTGTCATTTCTCTCCTATATAGAACGAGAAGGAAAGGATGTGACCATCGCTGCTTTCTGAGAAGGAAAGGATGTGACAATCGCTGCTTTCTCAAAAATGGTTGGCTATGCTCTTCAGGTTTGTCATCATATTTGTATGAATAAATATGCATGTTCTACCCTTTCGTATAATAATATTTAGGCTGCCGAGATTCTCGCAAAGGATGGAATCAGTACTGAGGTAACTCGGAGAATGTTTATACACGATGACAAAGAAAAATAGTTTTTTGTTATTTTAGTTCATATTTTTTTTATCTGCGGGTGATAACTCTTCGCTCCATCCGCCCTCTTGATAGATTGACGATATATGATTCTGTCAAAAAAACCAATAGGCTTGTGACTGTCGAAGAAGGGTTTGCCCAACATGGTATCGGTGCAGAAATATGGTACCTTTTTACGATACTGCACCTCTCTTTAGTCATTGAGATTGTCCCCTTTTTCGTCTTTCGTACTTATTAAGTATATTCATTTCTTCAGTGCATGAGATGTTGAAGAATACTTGGATTATCTTGATGCACCTGTTGAGAGGATTGCTGGGACAGATGTTCCAATGCCTTGTGCGGCAAATCTTGAATGGCTCTCCCGGAGGTTAATCCTCCTACACTTGTCTCTTCTTGTCCTACAATGTCAATGATTTTATAGGTTTTTCCTTTGTAACCTATTCACCAGTGTGCAGCAAAAAGGACATGTTACAGATCAAATTCAATGACTGCGACTGCTTAAATAACCAGAAATACAAGGCTTCTAATGTTTCTAGAGTTTCTTTTGCACAAGTTCTTCAGTTGGGTCAAAAAATAAAATAAAACCTCGACCTATTGACTCCCATAATATCCAGGTTAGTGGCAACATCGACAACAAATGTTGACACGGAACAAGGTTTGGTTTGTTGAACATTTCATTTCTGCTTGCTGACACAAGAAAACATTTAGGCAATAGTGAAGACATCAATGATTTCAGTCAGTTAATCTGATTAGAAACAAATTGGTAAAATTCCAGTTTTCATGCTTGTTGCCTAACCATAATCAAGAATCAAAATTCCCACTCTTGTATATTATATCACCTAAACATATACACGGCTCATTTTATAATGTGTGCCTTTATTCTCTCAGAAAGTGTGTCGCACAAGTAAGAACTACTCGACTCATTGAGCATACATGCTACAATTCACGTGCATTAATAAAGACAAGGTATGATAAACGAGATGAAATTGTAAAAACTTTTATGTAATAAAAATGTTGGAAAAAATAGTCACTCGTCAATTAATCTAATTGCTAATACACAGACGACCAACTGCACTAACCACGTCATCCAGGTTGCCTCGACAAAATGCATGCGTTACTACCTAGCGTCTTGATCATGCAATCTCTGGCGGAGCCCAATTTCCAGATTTGAAATCTTTGTAGAAGCTGGATTTCCTAGAAACAGCAAAAAATACTGCAACCAACGCAATGTAAAATAAAGATTTGAGACACAATGCAGTAGGATTGCCTTGAAATGGATAAAAATTTTAAGACAAACTACGCCCTTGTTTGATATTGATTATTCGACAGTCAATTGTCTCCCACGCTCATTTTCAACGACACATTCCCCAAAAAAATAAATTTCACATTTCCCCATAACTTTTCCCTACTTTTTAACCACACCTTCACCAAAATCACACTTTTCAAATAAGCACTTCTCAGAATCAAAATGAAACAAGCAGCAATTGTCTCGAATGAAATTAACATACCAGGAATTCCAGGAATAATCATATTAGGATCTTTTAGAACATCATGAAGTGTTCTCTTCTCGTTGACTCTAACCCACTTAGAATCAGTGCCTGAATCAATCAGTGAAGAGATCAAGGAAAAATTACTCAAACAGATACATGAGAGTGTAATTTGAAATCTTACTAGAGGTTTACGACATATCCCATGTTACATACATTCATCGACATATATTTTAGCAACAGATTATATGATGAAAAAATAAGTAAATCCAAACACGTCATTGTACGAATAAAAGCAGTAATTTAGGCCCTCAGATTCTCAGACAATTACTTCGCATTAGAAATAACCAGTGTTAGCATATTACGTAGCTCAAATCATGTGTCATTGGTCTACGAGATTAAAACCAAGAGCAAAGAATTCCTCCTCTGAACCAAGTTGTTTTAGCTCAGATGTTAGGGACTTTCAGCCTCATTGTAAATGATCAGAATACTAATGTCCACCAGAACCAATGACCTCAAGATTTCCTACCAGTTGGTGGACTCAATTGCGAAGAAAGTAACATTTCCCCATTCTTCAGTTTAATTGAATTTAGGCATCCAATCAAGTACTCTTGCAATACAGTTCTGTACAGAGCTAAAGAAGAGAGAAACTAATTTGCCGTTCTTCAATGCAGATTAGATGTTCGTAGTTTATTCAACTGCCATCCAAATGATTTTACTTCTACAGTAAAGCTAATCTAGAGGATTAACACCTAACCCCTGTTTGGTTCAACTAAAAAAAGTAGATAAAAATTGAAGTCAAAGTCAACAATTAATCTTAACCCCACTTTTCATGAGATTCACAGCTTTTATCGACTTTTCAATCATATATTTCATAAACTTTTATCAAAATATACTAAAAGTCTAATTTTTAGCAAAACCAAACAGGGGCCTAATTTCCAAGTGATTCGTCTTATCTTGATAAAAGAAATATTGAATTCTAGATAAGAAACTCGTCATTGTTGGATGCACGAAAACTTACCTCTAACGACTGAACCAGAAACGACATCTTTATCTTCACTGTCATCGTTTTCCAGATGAGAAGCAGCTGTACCTTCTAAGAGATATTGGATGATTTTGTTATTGGATAAACAAACTCCAGAACCAGCCTGTTGAATCAAGATTTTTGTCACCAAGAAATGCAAGCCAATGTGGATTTCAAGATTCAAAGTAACAATCAATTAAGCTTCCAACATAAGTGGATGGTACAAACAATTAAATGGATGCAAGCTTTCAAGTACGTCATATAGAGCACCATCTACAGTATGTTAAGATTTTTTAGAGGATTTATTTGTCTAAAGAACAAATGGTAATAAATTTCGTGTCCAGACTCTTTGAAGTAAATAAATAACAATCTCCACATCTCCAACTCCTATACTCATCGACCTTTTCCAAAAACCAAGTGAAGAACCTTCCAGCCTGAACTTCCAATACATTAATATCTTCGATTTTATCTGTCATGCTATGTTTATAACTTCCAACCTTAGTCCCTAAGGAGTCGTTGACTACATCAAACCAGCAAACCTTTCTAGTGGTAATTCAACTCTGTTGGAAGAGAATGTAAAACCAAAAAGAATGGAACAATTCAGATCTTCCATGGGGATTGAGATTACATCTGGTCTTCTTAAGACGTGTGTCTTCCTTAAACAATGTAAGACTGATCTGGTTCAATCCTGAGGCTTCTATTTTGACAGTGTCATACATCCTGTCATTAATAAATAAAGCTGCCCCCCTCATGATCCGCAAGTCAGAGTGAGCATCACAACAAGAAGCAGATATTCTGTGTGCTGATTTGTTCTCCAGGTTACAATAGGGGAATATCCCACTTGTTCATTATGTGAACAAACGTGCTTACAGGACGGACTCATACCCACTTCTTCACTAAACTTTACTCCTGAGAAGGCGTCGCCCCAAAATCAAGGTACACCATCTTGTATCTGCTCTTCCACTTTATACAACCTAATCATTATTACAGGGCGTACACAATCACAGCATTCATTTTAGCTATAGACTCAACTCTGTGATAAAACCTCTCAAAAAACACTCAAATAATTCCAGCATAGAAAGTCCATTTCTGTTTCACTTTTATTTATTTATGTTCACCATCTTTTGGGTTTTTTCTTCTTCTATTTTTGGAAGGAATCTTAATTAGGTGAGATGCTAAATATTTCAAACAAATATTTGATCAACAATCTAGCACTCTGTTTTGTATTTGAACCCAAAAAAATAAAAATAAAAAATAAAAAATAAATCTCAGTGCCATGCGCCAAAAACTGTTGCATGAACTTCATAGATTGTTAAAATTCCCTAATCGAATAAATCATAAAACAGGAAGCATAATACTAAGTAACGCAACACTATGATCCTCAAACATCATAAATGAACAGCCAACTCTTGTAGATGTTTCGACAATTGATTCTTGAATCCGATTGAATCTAAGATGAATGCTTAGTATAGAAAAATTTATAATGAAAGACAAAAGAAGAAATAAAGGAAAATTTTGGACTACGAACGGGAAAGGATGAAAGCGAGTCGGTATGCTGACTTCTCAAAGAAACTCTTCCTAATGGTTAAGATTGTGTTAAACAATTACCATAAAGATTTTCAAGTAGAACCATTCACGACCCCCTTTTTTGCAAAACCAATAGCCCAAATAAGAATTACCAACGCAAAAATCAAGAAGTCACAGAAAAATGCATACCTCATAGTACAACTCAATAGCGCCACGAGTGTAAGCTTTTCCTGTATCCCAGGACAAAGGAAGGCAATCATCTGAGAACATGTTTGGAAGCTAAGGATCACAAGAATTAACTTGAATACTGAATATAATCACGAAGAAATGGAGCCTGTACATTGGGAGGGGAAGGGGGGAAGAGAAAACGGTGGCCCAAGGATATCATGTCAAGATGAGCTGAAAACATGTCAGTCTCACAAAAATCCTCAATGATGTCACTGGACATAACCTCTGCATAAAGAAGGATAACAGGCCAATGAAGAATATTGTTTTTGTCTAGCTTTGGTTTTTTAAGTCCAGTGAGTTCTTGATACATTGCCTTCCCAATTCGTAGTCCTCTATGCTCAAAGGCGGAGACAAGGCCCTGCATGTATTCAAACTAAAAGGTAAAAAGCACACCCAATATTTAAGAACTTGAGTTTTGCTTAACACCATAAATTTTTAACCTTGGCTGCTTCCACAGCCTTGGAAATTTCAGCTAGGCTCTGTTCATGTACTGCTTGCTTTAGATCAATTTGCTTGGATAGCTTCTTCAATTCTTCGTTATCAGGTGATTGCTCTAGTCCTTTTTCACAGTATGACTTCGCTTCATTCAACAAATCCAGTGACAGTGATGCTTTGACTGCTCTGTAAAGTGCCTAAAATGGAGTATAGCTGTTAATGATATAGAAAAATAATAATTCACCTTATGACCAAGATATTTAACACAAAATTACAACCTTAACATTTGTTGGACAGAGTCTGATTGCCTCCTCAGCATCCTGGAAAGCGCGTCTGTAATTTCCCAGGAGCAGATTGACATGAGCTCTATTTGAATAAACAATTGAATTCTCTGAATTGCTTAAAGCCTTCTGATTTATAGCTCTGTTGTAACAATCAATAGCATCCAAATAGTGCTTTTTGCCCCTTTTCACATACTCATTACCCTTTTCCTAAAAGCGGACAGAACAACAATAAATCTTCTTTATAATCATTTTTGAGCTTGCTCAAAAAACATCGTTTCCCTTACTTATGCAAACAGGACTATAACAAAAGCAAAACAAATTTCAGGTATCAATAGACAATCTCGTAAACATCAAGAAACATCTTACAAATCCTTCTCTTGTCATTGAGTTCAAAGGTTGGACCAGTGTACTAAGTACGCATATGCATATGGGTCGGAGAAATAGTGAAGGATTTTTCCATTCAGAGATTGAATCTTCACTGATAATGCAATAAAAGATCGAATTTTGACCAAGTTTATTTAACGTATATCATCAGACATGCAAACATCATAGTAAAATTAATAATATAAAATCATCATATTCTGCAAATTTTCTGTTGAATCACTCAAAAGGCCAAAAAAGAAAGCCATTTGTCCCAGCATAAAGATGAAACTAAACCAAATTAAGCAGAAAGAATAATGAAAGATTTAAAATAAAATCAATAATTGCAAAAGGGAAGCCATTAAGGAAACCTTAAATTCAATAGCAGCAGACTCTTTTAGGGCAGATATGGCTTCAAGGTCAGCTATTTCATCATGGGTTTTAGGTTCCGAACCCGCCTCCATCCAAAGAGCCATGGCTATTGTTTTGATTCTTCTTTCTGTTGGTGGGCACGTTTGAAGGAATTCAAGCAAAACCAAACAGATGTTTCTGGAAATATATTTCGCAAACCAAAATCAATTTTTTAAAAGTCACTATCTTTATAGATTTAAAATATGCGAGATAAAATTCGGGAAAATAAGTTGGAATGGCCACCACTAAAATCATATTTGTTCAAAAGGCCTTTGATCGAAAATAACAAAATAAAAGAAATCTTAAATATTTAAAACTATCAAAAGACCCTTTTACCCTATCCTCTAAAATGAAAATGAAGGAAGAAAGAATTGGGGATTTTTTACCATTCATCACGTGAAAACCTCCCTTGGCTCCAAACTTCTTCTTCTCCAAATTAAAAATCTTCTTCTCTTTCAAATTCATCATCTTCGACATTTGAACTCACCATCTGTTTTCCTTCCACTTCAAAAGTTCAAGATTCTTACAAGATTATCTACAACAAATTTTTCGCCTCTCCATCTCCCACTCACAGGTTTGTCGCCCCTCTCAAATTTTTCTCTGCTATGAACAGATATATTTGTATAAGTATACTAATTTATGACTTGATGATGAATTGTTGAAGTTTTGATACTATTTTTTGTTGGATGTTGGGTGATTAATTAGCAACTGAAAATAGGGTTTTTTTTTTTGTTTTTTTTTTTAATCGAGCTGATTATATACATTCTAAGACATTGCCAAAAGTGTCCTATGAACTCTGCATCTCGAACCAAAATAATGTGGAAATTCACGTAGACAAACTATTTTCTACATTCTTGTGATGGAGATCATATTCCTAAGAATTTGTTCATCCCTGGCAATTAGTTCGACTAGTTTGTTCAGTTAAAATGTTTTGAACTGCACCATACCCTTAGATTTGCTGCTAGGTTGCATCCAACTAGAGATTGTCATGCATCATACCACAAACCAGTTTTCTACCATCACAGACATTGTCAAAGATCTTCTAGATTGAAAAATTAAACTCGATCTTATGTCTAGTTAAATGCTAAAGACTGATAAGATGAAGAGATGTAATCTGCTCATTGCTCTTGTTTATACCTTTAATTTAGTACATCTCTTACTTGAACATATTCATTTGCCCCTTTGTATGAAAATTGTATTATCTGTACACAAAAGTTTCTTTGAATGTTTGGCGTTCTGCTCTCCTCGATCCAAATTTTGATTTGCATTGTTGAGTACACCGCTCTTCAAATGTCTTACACCATTGAATTATAGATCATTTTAACTTTATTTTCATGATTGTCATTCCACTTGAACTAATCTATTGAAGCAACATCACTAAGTTGAGGTTCATTCTAAATAAATACAAAGTCAAGGCTCTGAATTTGTCAATACATTTGAAAGTAAGTCTACAAATAAAGTTGCATCAGATGAAATATTTGCAATATCAAGTAATGTCATTTTTTTTGCCTATTCTTCTTCTAAGAGCTTTCTTGAGTTCACGTTGATCTTTCAAACAAGAAATATATATTCATCATTATACACAATTTATAATGCATTGTACTTACAAGTTCTATAAAGCACATAAGCTAAGAACGCCTAATAAGTGAATATCAAATAAAATATACTTTGTTGTTAGCAATGATAATACATGCTATTAAATTTCATATTCAAAAAAATTTCTACTACAAGAAAAACTAGAAGAACTAGGTAGCTTGTTTTAATATTTCTAGTTTTTATATTTGTTATTATGTGCTTTACTATAATCAGTTCTAATATTAGTACATATTTTATAATTTGCAGTGCTATGGAGAAGATTCTTCAAGTAGATGCTACGATTACGACGAGATGCAGATTGCAAATAGTGCGAGATGTGTATGAGAAGCTCGATACAAATTACAAAAACAAACTTAGTGAAAGCTGCTTTGGATCTCTCCTTAGGTTGAAGGACATAAAGTTGGCTTCACAAGTTATACATCAGTTATTATTGCGAAAGTTAAGGACCAACAAAAAAGAAGTTTGGTTTAAGATAGGAGAGAAAAATACAAAATTTGGGTTGGAAGAATTTATTTTAGTTACCGGCTTAAATGCGGGTGATGAGAACGACGTAGATAAGACCTTGGGGGAAGAGTGTCGGATCGTGAAAGAGTATTTTAGGAATAGTGGGGGGAAGATAACGAAGGGAGATGCTTACAATGCATTTGTAATTTGCAAGAAAAGAAAGAGCGATAAGTATAAGTTAGGATTGATCGTAATCTTGGCGTACGTCCTGTGGGCTACGATGGTATGAACAAATAATACACTTGACTCATATTTTTTTTTATATATATAAATTTGTGTTGTGAGATAATATAAATGTTTGTTTTGCAATAGATTTGGGCATTTGAAGCGATCCCAACTTTGGGAATGAAGTTTGGTATGAAATATCCAGATATAATACCAAGAATGGTCGCTTGGGAAATGCCGAAGAGGTTAACGTCTGCTGCCATTGAGAATGTGTTGAATTCGAAGGAGGTAAAATTGTCTTTATTAAGTTTAATGGGAACAAATTGTGGAATTAGCTTCATGAATGACTAATGACTTGTACCTTTTAATATTTGCAGTTGGAGGTTAATTCCACGTTGATTCCCACCGAAGCTGAACTCGAAGAGGCCTATTGGAAAGAGTTGAAATCAATCGTGGAAGAAGATGAGAGTGTTTCATATCATTCCGAAGGAGACGAGGCTGAGCAAGATGCCGAGCCACGGCATGCATACCACGAAGAGTCTCCTAGAGCAGCTCAACCACCACAACGTGGTTTTGAGATCAACATAGAGGATTTATTGAGAACGGAAATTGAAAAACTTGAGGGAAGGCTACAAGCAGTTATATCGACTCGATTTGATCGGGTGGAGAAAAAGGTTGATAGGTTAGTTGAATTGGCTGTGACGGGTCGGTTCCATCCAGCAACTAGTGCATTTGATGGTGCCACTAGTAGCACAGCTTATGTACCAGAAAATAAACCGAAGGATGAGTTGGAAAAGGAGGTTGGGTTTGATCATGTGACAGATGTGCATGCTGTTGAAAGAAAGGTGATCTGCCTGAAGAGGATTCAAAGTTAGAGGAGGAGGTTAGAGGAAAAAATGTAGGAGGGAAGGAGTTGGAAACTGAGCCTGGATTTGATGATGTGAGAGATGTGCCTGCCGCTGAAACAAATGTAGAAGCGCGTGAGGAGGACCCAAAGTTAGAGGAGGAGGTTAGAGGCAAAAATGTAGAAGGTAAGGACTTGGAAAAGGAAGCTGGATCTGGGAATGATATAGATGAGCAAGAAAATGAAAAAATGATCAAGGAGAGTGTTGGAAAAGAAATAATATTAGAGGACGAGCGTCCCGACGTGGAGAAAGGGATTGCTGATTTTGTGATGCCTGAAAAGCATGATGTAGATACAAATGAATCCACGCAAGGTATGTAAAAATGAATTCAAAGTTAAGTTTTACATCTTTATATCCAAATGAAATAGATTTTCCACTTCTAATTGTTGTTATTTGCAACATATAGGGGACGTTGTAGAAATTGATGAGGCGGGATCCGATCCATTGAAAGGATGAGGGTATTGTCTGAAGAGAAAAGCGCGCTTACTGTGTTCTCCGTACATTGACCCGACGAAGAGGAGAAAATTGTCGGACATCAATGTTTACGATCCTTATCGAGAAGTAGATCCCAGCAAGGTTGAGGATTTTTGCAAATGGATGGAAACTACACCTTCGTGGTAAATTATTACATATAGTTGTAAGTACATGTGAAAGTAATGATAGTATTACCTAAATATAACTTCGTGTTGATTTTGTTGTATGCACAGCCAAATTATACCTTTGCGCTTCTATGATATTCAAGCAAAAAGTTTGATGGATCTTTCGAAAGAGGATGGTTGGATTAATAACAGTGTAAGTAATCCAACTTTAATGATTTTACGATAATGTCACAAAAGAATTCAGTTTGAATTTATTAGTTTATTTTTGTAGATTATGAACGAGGCCCTATATCAGATACGAGAAAGGGCTTCCAGATTTCCCAATCTGTTTCGGCAAGACTGTTGCATATTGGACACTTATTTCTATCAATTTGTTGTCAATGCATATGGCCAATTACAGTCCAGTAAAGAGCTCAAATGTAGTAAGAGTCTAATGAATTATGTGAGAGGGGCTACTTCGGAGCTCGGTAAACCTTGGAGGGACTGTAAATATTTGTATCTTCCTTGTTGGACCCGCGACCATTGGTTTGCAGTTCAAGTCGACATTGAGGAACGGGCCATTTTAATGTTTGATAGTCTGAAGGGTCACATTCGCCGAGCAGCGTTGGAAGCTTACCTTTTGCCTCTACAGGTGCTTATTCCGTTGATAATAAAATCTCATGTCACCAGTGAAAGCAAATATAGTACGGAGAACTTCAAATTTGTCAACGTAAAAGATGTTCCCCAACAAGTGAACGGGTAAGAATGACTAATTTCATAATTAGTAGTACCATATTATCTTGAGTGTTGAAAATTAATACAAAAATTTTACAACTTTTTTGTAGATCCGATTGTGGAATATTCGCTATCAAATTCATAGAATTTCTGCACGCAAATATGGATGTAAATACAATTTGACCGGATTACGTACCAGTATGGAGAAAGAAACTAGCTGCAGAGTTGTTGGCTTGGGATTTTGAGCCGTAGATTGTGCTTTGCTCGTATTTTTTTATATTTTTATAACGTTATGTAGTCACTTGGTTGTTTTGGCTTTGGAGAAGCAGCTATTTTGGAGTTTGAATACAATTTCAATATGCATATTTTCCATTGTCTTCTATAACTTTAAAGTTTAGACATTGTCCATGTCAGGTTGTTGAGTCTTACATGTACAAGCCTACATGTTTTTCATTATCTTCCATTGTCATGTTGTTGCAATGTAAGATGCACACTGCTATCCTTATTTGCATAACGACTTAGAACTCGTGATGACCACACATAATGACTCCGAAATCGTTTCAGTTAAAATTGATACTAAAACAATTTAAAACTCGTTTTTTGGACACAAAACGACATTAATATCATTGCAATGTTAAATACACACTGCTTCTCTAATTTTGCGTAACGACTTAGAAGTCATTATGACCACACATAACGACTTTTAAGTCGTTTCAGTTAGAATTAATACTAAAACGATTTCGACCTCATTCCCAAGACACAAAACGACATGAATATCGTTCCAACGTTAAATACACACTGCTTCTCTGATCTTGAGTAACGACTTGGAAATCGTTATAATCTCACATAACGACTTATAAGTCGTTTCAGTTAAAATTGAAACTAAAATTATTCCTACATCGTTTTCGAGACACAAAACGACATTCATATCGTCTCAATGTTAAATACACACTGCTTCTCTGATTTTGCGTAACGACTTATAACACGTTGTGAACCTAAATAACGACTTAAAGGTCGTTTCAGTTAAAATTGATACTAAAACGATTTCTAACTCGTTTCTTGGACACAAAACGACATTAATATTGTTTCAATGTTAAATACACACTGCTTCTCTAATTTTGCGTAACGACTTAGAATTCGTTATAAACAGAAATAACGACATAAAAGTCGTTTCAATTAAAATTGATATTAAAACGATTTCTAACTCGTTCCTGAGACACAAAACGACATTTATATCGTTTCAACGTTAAATACACACTGCTTCTCTGATCTTGAGTAACGACTTGAAAATCGTTATAATCTCACATAACGATTTATAAGTCGTTTCAGTTAAAATTGAAACTAAAACGATTCCTACATCGTTTTCGAGACACAAAACGACATTCATATCGTCTCAATGTTAAATACACACTGCTTCTCTGATTTTGCGTAACGACTTAGAACACGTTATGAACCTAAATAACGACTTAAAGGTTGTTTCAGTTAAAATTGATACTAAAACGATTTCTAACTCGTTTCTTGGACACAAAACGACATTAATATCGTTTCAATGTTAAATACACACTGCTTCTTTGATTTTGCGTAACGACTTAGAATTCGTTATGAACAGAAATAACGACATAAAAGTCGTTTCAGTTAAAATTGATATTAAAACGATTTCTAACTCGTTCCTGAGACACAAAACGACATTTATATCGTTTCAACGTTAAATACACACTGCTTCTCTGATCTTGAGTAACGACTTGAAAATCGTTATAATCTCACATAACGATTTATAAGTCGTTTCAGTTAAAATTGAAACTAAAACAATTCCTACATCGTTTTCGAGACACAAAACGACATTTATATCGTTTCAATGTTAAATACACACTGCTTCTCTGATTATCGTTTCTTCTCGTTCAAAACGACATTGATATTGTTCTAGCGTAATGGTTTCTGAAAGTTGATCCATCTCGTTTCTTTACAAATCTGACGAGTTAGAAATCGTTTCAGTTGAAATTATAAGTGCAACGACATCGGTATCGTTTCTTCACAGTTGAAACGACATTAGTATCATTATGCTTAAAAATGGTGTTTCGGCCATCAACGACCAACGGCATACGTCCCACCGTACGTATGACGATGAAAATAGGTCATTGAGCCGGCTCAATCTCACTCGAACGATGATGTGGTAACGTTTGTTATTTCATAGTTGTATTTCACACTCAGATTGTTTCCATAGAAATAGGTATCTCCGTTGGCTCTTTCGGACCATTCGAAAGCTACCAGCCCACTTGTTATACTCTTTCGATCGTCATACACATTTCGGAGGTATGTGGAGCGGTCAAGGAGGATCGAAACGTCATTTTTAGGTATAACGACATTAATGTCGTTTCATCTGTGAAGAAACGATACCGATGTCGTTGTACTTATTATTCCACTTGAAACGACTTCGAACTCGTCATATTTGTAAAGAAACGAGATGGACAACGTTACGTTATTTCACTACTTGGTACATAACGATATTTATGTCGTTCCTTGTATAATTTTACGACTTCTAACACGTTTCAGTTTGTAAAACATCTAAAACGACCTCAAAGTCGTTTCTTGAAAAACATAACGATATTTATATCGTTATACCTAGAAACGACATTTCGACTATCCTCGATTGCTGCACATACATCTGAAATGTGTATGACGAGCGAAAGAGCGTAACAAGTGGGCTGGTAGCTCTCGACTGGTCCGAAAGAGCCAACGGAGATACCCTATTTCTATGGAAACAATCTGAGTGTGAAAAACAACTATGAAATAACAAACGTTACCATAGCGTCATTCGAGTGAGATTGAGCCGGCTCGATGACCTATTTTCATCGTCATACGTACGGTGGGACGTATGTTGATGGCCGTGGATGGTCGAAACGCCATTTTTAAGCATAACGATACTAATGTCGTTTCAACTGTGAAGAAACGATACCGATGTTGTTGCACTTATAATTTCAACTGAAACAATTTCGAACTCGTCAGATTTGTAAAGAAACGAGATGGATCAACTTTCAGGAACAATTACGCTAGAACAATATCAATGTCGTTCTGAACGAGAAGGAACGATAATCAGAGAAGCAGTGTGTATTTAACATTGAAACGATATAAATGTCGTTTTGTGTCTCAGGAACACGTTTGAAATCGTTTTAGTACTAATTTTACCCGAAACGACTTCTAAATCGTTAGTTTTGGTCATAACGAGGTCTAAGTCGTTTCTCAAAATCAGAGAAGCAGTGTGTATTTAACATTGAAACGATATTAATGTCGTTTTGTGTCCAAGAAACGAGTTAGAAATCGTTTTAGTATCAATTTTGGCTGACGCGACTTAGAAGTCGTTATGTGTGTCTACAACGATATCTAAGTCGTTACTCAAAATCGGAGAGGCAGTGTATATTTAACATTGAAACGATAAATGTCGTTTTGTCTACCAGAAACGAGGTAGAAATCGTTTTAGTGTCAATTGTAACTGAAACGACTTTTAAGTCGTTGTTTATGTTCATAACGAGTTCTAAGTCGTTACGCAAAATCAGAGAAGCAGTGTATTTAACATTGAAATGATATGAATGTCGTTTTGTATCCCAAAAATGAGGTAGAAATCGTTTTAGTTTTAATTTTAATGGAAACGACTTTTAAGTCATTATTTATGTTCATAACGAGTTCTAAGTCGTTACGCAAAATCAGAGAAGCAGTGTATTTAACATTGAAACGATATGAATGTCGTTTTGTTTCCCAGAAACGAGATAGAAATCGGTTTAGTATAAATTTTTAGGGAAATGACTTTTAAGTCGTTATTTATGCTCATAACGAGTTCTAAGTCGCTACACAAAATTAGAGAAGCAGTGTGTATTTAACATTTAAACAATATGAATGTCGTTTTGTGTCTCGAAAACGTGGTATAAATCGTTTTAATATAAATTTTAACTGAAACGACTTTTAAGTCGTTATTTATATTCATAACGAGTTCTAAGTCGTTTAGAAAAATCAGAGAAGCAGTGTGTATTTAACATTGAAACGATATGAATGTCGTTTTGTGTCTCAGAAACGATTTATAACTCGTTATGTTAATCTGTACAATTTTTGAACTGGAACGACGTTCATGTCTACTGTAACGACATGAACGTAGTTTGCATTCCCTGTGAGAAGATAGGAACATGAATACCTAAAGTACTAAAATTTGATTCCAACGATACAAAAATTTTCAATAACACAATGAGTACAAAATCTAATAAGTGATTTCATTCAGTTGATATAATAAGTACGAAGTCGTACAGTTACAAAATAAGATAGTGTTACAACATTAATGTTCACTACTAGCTGCTTGGCCCGTGCAAGTGGATCGAACATGACCAGTTTTCTTGCACCTGCTGCACTTACGAGCCACACGCGTCTCTCCGGCCGACATTTTCCTCTTTTTTGATGGTCGTTCGCCCTGTCTTCGTACCAATGGTGGAAATACTTCTCTGCTATTACATTCTTAGGAATTTGCCATTCGACCTCGTTCGGCAAAGGATATACGAATTTAGAATAAGCTTGCTTCCAACAAATACTAGTGTAAAAGGGGGTACATAATTTATAGCCCTCGTCTCCTTTAAACCTTGCTGCAGCAATTGCATGCGCACATGGAAACTTGTCCAAATCAAATCTTCTATACGTACATGTCATTTCGTAAAAATCCACAAAGTGGTGTTCTAAATTGTCACCAACTTGATAAATGTCCGGAGAAACCTGATTTACCTCCAACCCATTTGACTGATTATATGTTATGCACATCTTTTTCTCTAATGCTGGCGTGAGTTGGGTCACACATTTTTCTGTTTCAACATGTCTTTCATAAAACCACCTTTGTAGTATCCCACGAATATATTCTAGTAAACCAACTATGGGAAATTCTCGAGCACTCTTCAACAAACCATTTATAGATTCCGCATTATTTGTAGTCATGATATTGTAACGTATCCCGGTAAAATGCGCTCTAGCCCAACATTGAAAATCTTCTTCTAATAGGTACTCTTTGATGCCCTCCTTTTTACTGCATAGAGCTGCCATGTAGAACTCAAATTCGATTACAGTATAAGCTCTGACGCTGCCCTAAACAAAGTTGCAACATCACACCGTGAAAAATTTGTCTTCAAGTTCTTTTGCAAGTGATATGTACAATTACCATGATGAGCAAATCGAAACACATTTCTAACTCCATTTTTGATGCACTTTGCACGATCAGATATAATCACAAGATCATCCGTATCACCTGTTATTAACCGCAACTTCTGAAAGAACCAAGTCCAGGATTCATCATTTTTCGAATCAACTACTCCCCATGCGAGTGGAAATATTTGAAAATTTGCATCCTGAGAAGTTGCTACGAGTAGAGTACCTTTCATTCTCGATGTCAAGAATGCACCGTTTACAGAAATTACCTTTCGCATTGAGTTTACGAACCCATGTATACTTGGTCCCAATGCCATAAAAAGGTACTTGAAGCGCCGATCATCATTAGTATGAATGAATGTCAGTGTACCAGGATTTTGCATCTCCAAAACATGACAATACGCTGGCAATTTCGCATAACTCTCACGGGGTTTCCCATAAATCAGTCCACAAGCAAAAGTTTTAGCCATGTACGCTTTAGTATAGCTTACGGTTATGCCGAACTCTTGACGAATGTCATTAATAATGTCCCTTGGTCTGTAAACTCGGTTGACATCTTCATACTTAAGAGCGATGTGGTTTCCAATAATCATATATGAAGCATGCCTATGATCTCTGTGACGAACACTCATGGAACAAGAATGATGACCATTGTACTTTTGAACTTCGAAAATGGGACTTTCTACGATCTTGGTTGCCCGTAAGCGCCACTTGCAATTTTCATCAATACAAACAATTGTATAAGTGCTCTTATTTGACTTCTTAACTTTGTACTCAAACTGGCACTTCACAGCTAGCAACTGTAATTTTGATATTAGGTCATATTTCGATGGAAACAACTGGTTGACTCGCATATCTAATCGTTCCAGAATTTTTACTGATGTCTCGTAACAGAGCGAACTTACACTTTCAGATGCAATCTGAGTACA